>NC_081553.1:140734746-140925547 GCF_963082655.1 Stomoxys calcitrans | reverse complement strand
GTGTTGCCAACCTAACCTAACCTAATGGGGAGGGAACTGACAACTTTGAATTTAATTTGTGATCGCACTCTTATACTTATCATGGAACTGCCACTGTTAATTTATTCACCAAACTAACATTTTCACCATGGTATAGTACACAAATGGACACGTCTGCGAATCATAAATACTAGCTCCAATTTTCTTTTTTTTTGTTGACTTAATGGGTTCATCAATAATCAAAAATTGCATTATTGGTCAGGTGAAAACCACATGTACTTCACTAATCAATCCCTCATCCACTAAAATAATTGTTTAGCGAGGTTTGTATGGCTGCGGCTCACAGTGTTGGCACATAGAAAATTCTTGGAAATAATTGCGGAAATTTCGAACGGATATAGATATGTGCACGAACCTTAACATAGTCAATGTCGTTTAAAGTTTGCCCGCTCCAACAAAAGAATTAAGCTCATCTCTACAAGAATTGAAAATTGGTACCCCGAGTATGTTAAATTTCAAATTGCTTAGCGAACCGTCATTTATGGGCCTATCGTCCTGATTCTCTTTTTAAAAATAGAGCTCGTAAAACCCTTTATAATGAAAAATCTGGAATATATCTAACGGCTTATGAGTTATTGGACTTACAACAAATTTTCAACAAATTTTATTTTTCACCTGAGGTTAGCAATTATCAAACGAAATTGGAGGGAGAGCGTTACACCTTTTGCACATGCATCGTACATATTTGAAAAGTTATTTCAGAGGACTTTTGCTATAACTAAGAGCGTGGAAAATCCCAAATATGAATTAAACATTATGGAACAAACATAGCTAAAATGAGCATTTTTAGTAAACTAGGTGAGTTGTACTCGTTCATGGCTAGTATGTAGAAACCTTCGGCAGTTAACTCGAAGACATGTGGGGCTACTTGAAAGTGCTAAAAGCTTGAGAATCATTGCTTTGCGAATTGAGAAATTTGTATAAAAATGGTCACTACTGAGACCGCCTTAACATATACATAAATTGGTTGATCAATCGGGACTTCCGCAGCATAATTCGCATCTACATTTAATCCTCTTTCAAATACAAACAAGTAATAAGGCGTTAAGTTCGGCCGGGCCGAACTTTGGATACCCACCACCTCGGGTATATATGTAAACCACCTTTCATCAAAATTCGGTGAAAATTTCATACCTTATGTCCCATATCAGTTATATCAAAATAAGTTCCGATTTGGACCATATACTAATAAGTACACTAGCTATATCTAAAAATAAACCGATCTGAACTATATACGACACCGATGTCGAAAAACATAACATAAGTTACTGTGTCAAATTCCAGTGAAATCGGATTATAAATGCGCCTTTTATGGGGCTAAGACTTTAAATCGAGATATCGGTCTACATGGCAGCTATATCCAAATCTGGACCGATTTGCGCCAAGTTGCATAAAAATATCGAAGAGCCTAACACAAAGCACTGTCCAAAATTTCGGCGAAATCGGACAATAAATGCCTCTTTTATGGTCCAAAACGTTAAATCGAGAGATCGGTCTATATGGCAGCTATATTCACCGATCTGGGCAAAATTGAAAAAGGACGTCGAAGAGCCTAACCAAACTCACTGTCTCAAATTTCATCGACATCGGACAATAAATGCGACTTTTATGGCCTCAAAACCTAAAACCTAGATATCGGTCTATATGGCAGATATATCCAAATCTGAACCGATCTGAGCCAAATTGACAAAGGATGTCGATGGCCCTTACACAATTCTCTGTCCCGAATTTCATCAAAATCGGATAATAAATGTGGCTTTTGTGGGCCTAAGACCCTAAACCGGAGGATCGGTCTATATGGCAGCTATATCCAAATCTGAACCAATCTCGGCCAAATTAACGAAGAAAGTCGAAAGGCCTAACACAATTCACTTTGCCAAATTTCAACAAAATCGGATAATAAATGTGGCTTTTATGGGACCTAAATCGGCGGATCGGTCTATATGGGGGCTATATCAAGATATAGTCCGATATAGCCCATCTTCGAACTTAACCTGCTTATGGACAAAAAAGAATCTGTTCAAAATTTCAGCTCAATATCTCTGTTCTTAAAGACTGCAGCGTGATTTCAATAGACAGACGGACGGACACGTCTAGATCGTCTTAGATTTTTACGCTGATCAAGAATATATATACTTTATAGGGTCGGAAATGGATATTTCGATATGTTGCAAACGGAATGACAAAATTAATATACCCCCATCCTTCGGTGGTGGGTATGAAAAGGAAATTAAACCTACTGGAAGAAAAAACAAGTAAAAGCGTGCTAAGTTCGGCCGGGCCGAATCTTATATACCCTCCACCATGGATCGCATTTGTCGAGTTCTTTTCCCGGCATCTCTTCATAGGCAAAAAAGGATATAAGAAAAGAGTTGCTCTGCTATTAAAACGATATCAAGATATGGTCCGGTTCGGACCACAATTAAATTATATGTTGGAGACCTGTGTAAAATTTCAGCCAATTCGTATAAGAATTGTGCCCATTGGGGCTCACGAAGTAAAATAGAGAGAACGATTTATATGGGATCTGTATCGGGCTACAGACCGATGCAGACCATAATAAACACGTTTGTTGAAGGTCACGAGAGGATCCATCGTACAAAATTTCAGGCATATCGGATAATAATTGCGACCTCGAGGGGTCAAGAAGTCAATATCCCAGATCGGTTTATATGGCAGCTATATCAGGTTATGAACCGATTTGAACCTTATTTGACACAGTTGTTGAAAGTAAAAATAAAATACGTCATGCAAAATTTCAGCCAAATCGGATAGGAATTGCGCCCTCTAGAAGCTCAAGAAGTCAAATCCCCAGATCTGTTTATATGACAGCTATATCAGGTTATGGACCGATGTAAACAATACTTGGCACAGTTGTTGGATATCATAACGAAATACTTCGTGCAAAAATTCATTTAAATCGGATAAGAATTGTGCCCTCTAGAGGCTCAAGAAGTCAAGACCCAAGATCGGTTTATATGGCAGCTATATCAGGTTATGGACCGATTTAAACCATACTTAGCACAGTTGTTGGGTATCATAGCAAAACACGTCGTGCGAAATTCCATTCCAATCGGAAAAGAATTGCGCCCTCTAGAGGCTCAAGAAGTCAAGACCCAAGATCGGTTTATATGGCAGCTATATCAGGTTATGGACCGATTTGAATCATACTTGGCACAGTTGTTGGATATTATAACAAAACACGTCGTGCAAAATTTCATTCCAATCCGATAAGAATTGCGCAATCTAGAGGCTCAAGAAGTCAAGACCCAAGATCGGTTTACATGGCAGCTATATCAAAACATGGACCGATATGGCCCATTTACAATACCAACCGACCTACACTAATAAGAAGTATTTGTGCAAAATTTCAAGCGGCTAGCTTTACTCCTTCGGAAGTTAGCGTGCTTTCGACAGACAGACGGACGGACGGACGGACGGACGGACGGACGGACGGACGGACGGACGGACGGACGGACGGACGGACGGACAGACGGACGGACATGGCTACATCGACATAAAATTTCACGACGATCAAGAATATATATACTTTATGGGGTCTCAGACGAATATTTCGAGTAGTTACAAACAGAATGACGAAATTAGTATACCCCCCATCTTATGGTGGAGGGTATAAAAATTATTTTTGATTTTCTTTCAAAAATTTTAAGTTATGACTGGTTGAAAAGGGGGTGCGGATATTAATCCACCCCATGCCACTATGGACATGAACCTAAGCCAGTAATCGGCTTGTTGTGCGCTCTAAATTCCAAAATACTTAAAAGTAACATCGAAAAAGAAAATTTAAGTTAGGAATTCTTTGTTACTTACAAAATCTCTGATTGTTTTCCATACCATGCCCCAAATTTGATTCATATCAGGTATTGTGTTAACACTTAAGTACCGGTGTCTGTTAGCCGAGAAAACAGGGCAATGACATAGGAAATGTTCCAACGTCTCATCATCTTCCCCACATGCCCTACACATGCTATCCACTGGTTGCGGATGGTGGAAAGCTCCGTTTTTATGCGGATTAGCTGCAAATGCGGCCGCGGGCAGACAGCGATTTTCTATAGGAGAGTCTCAGTGAGATGACACTGGCTCTTAATTAAATACTGAGTGCCAATGATACTCGAGATGACAAGGGTAGTTATTGGTGCCTTCAAATAACCAATGGCCAACATCAGCGTCCGTTCTCAGGTTGGGGGCGGCTGGAGGCGATCTTCGGATCTTGAAGCAAGCGGCTGACGACAACGAGGGATACATATGCGATCCAACAAAACCCATGCGGTTGGGTGCTGGGCCAGTGACCCGCCCCCGGAAAACTATGAGTATCACTATGAGAAACAAAGGAATAGTAAAAACGGGGCTTCCTATTGTTGACGACCCAGCAAACGAAAAATTTTCCACGATTTCCAAATCTGCACCTGGAATATCCGCACTCTCTATAGGAAGGTGCTGTATACGCGTTGGCGGATATATTAGAGAAGTACAAGGCAAAAATTGCCACCAGACAGGATGTGCGATGGCCTGGGTATAGCGTCACAACAACACCAAACGGTGAAAATCTTTGCTATAGCTGCCATAACACGAGGCATAAATTTGGCTGTGGATTTGTGATTAGTCGGAGACTGACAACCTTGTGTCAATCTTTACTCCATTGGATGAGAGGCTAGTCACAATTCGCATAAAAAACAAATTCTTCAACATCAGCCTTATTTGTGCCCATGCCCCGACGGAAGACAAAGACGAGCAGACCAAGGATATTTTCTACGAGCGCATGGAGAGAATATGGAGATTTTAATGCGAAGTAAGGGAAGAAAGTCATCTTTGGTCCAACAGTCGGAAAGTTTAGTCTCCACAAGATAACGTCCGGTAATGGGTTGAGGCTGAGGCTGAGGCTCCAGATTTCAACGTAAAAAAGTTCACAAGACCACATGGCTGTCACCCGATCACAACACGTGGAACCAAATTGATCATGTTGTGATATATAGAAGGTATTCATCCAGGGTGTTAGATGTTCGATCGATCCGTGAAGCGAATATAGATTCGGATCATTACCTTGTTGCATAAAAGTTTCGCACCCGTTTGAACATGGCGAGGAAAGTACGATCTGACACTACCCTGAGTTGGACATTGAAAAGCTGCAAACACAACAGATGGCAACGGCATACTCCACTCTACTGAACCAACTGCTTAATGAAAGCGCTCCTTGTTTCGATGATATAATGGCGCAGTGGCAAACCATTGCCCACTCCATGGGAAATGCCCCCAACTCCGTACTTCGGTACAAGAAACCCATGGTATGACCAAGAGTGTTGAGATGCTACTGAAGCCAAGAATGCGGAATGTAGTTCAACCCTGCAATCAGTAGTAACGCGCCAGACGAAGGAGAGGTATCGGGAGAAAAGGAGAGAGGAGAAACGTCTATTCCACAGAAAGAAAAAGCAAATGAAAAGACATGAGTGTAGTGAATTTAGATGTACATTAGTCAAAATTAAGTCCGGAAATTCTATCTAAGAATTAAACCGATGGCTTTGGTGCAGGCACATGCCCCTGCAGGGACAAAGAGGGAAATCTGGTAACTGACACAGACGGCATGCTGAGGATATGGAAAGAACATTTTTCTCAATTGCTACTGTCCGAAGTTGGCGGGGAAGTGGATACCGCAGAACCAATCAATTATCATGGTATTGTGTGTTTACCTTCAGTCAGAATGAGGTCCAAGTAGCAGTGACCCGACTGAAGAACAACAAGACAGCAGGAGCCGACAGGTTACGCGATGAACTATTTAAAACCAGAGGCGACATGCTGATAAGGCGCCTGCATCAGTTTGTCTGCGCCATCTGGCTAGAAGAACGCATACCCGATGATTGGAACCTCAGCATACTATGTCCCGTACACAAGAAAGTAGACAAGACGGAATGTGCTTACTACAGAGGAATAAGTCTCCTTCCCATCGCATACAATATACTCTTAAGCGTACTGTGTGAATGATTAAAACCTAAAGTCAATGAGTTAATTGAGCTCTGCCAATGCGACTTTAGACCTGGTGAATCCACCCTAGACGAGAAAGACACATCAAATCCTACCATCTCTTTATTGACTACAAAGCCGCTTTCGATACCCTTTTACATTCAAACGTATTAGTAAGACTCTGCAGGATGACACTTGCAGATTCGCGTTCCTCAGTAAGAATAGGAAAGATTCTCTCCGATCCATTTAATATCATACAGGAGAAGATTATACGAGATGCAGATGTGAATAGATATGGCACACCAATCACAAGAGAACACATGATACTCGCCTATGCCGACGACATCGGCATCATAGGACGGTCACCGGAAGCAGTAACTGCACCCCTTGAAAGAATCGAAAGACAGTCAGTGAAAATGGGTCTGGCAGTAAATGGAGATAAGACGAAATGGATGGTTTCAACTCCCAAAAAGCCTTGCACAACCGAGCAGATAAATAAAATGGAGAAAAATGGGAACCACAACTTTGAGATAGTCAGCAACTTTATCTACTTCGGCACTGCCGTAACCGAAACGAATGACACAAGTTTTGAGATAAAGCGAAGAATAAACTGGCAAACATATGCAAAAATACCACCTCTCGACGGACGAAATTACACTATACAAGACACTGACACTACCCGTGTTATTATATGGTTCTGAGGCGTGGGTCCTTGTGAAACCAGATGAGCCACTTTGCGTATGAACCACAAGCTGTATAACGACGATAGCATAGTTACACGTATCAAAATACAACGGCTGCGTTGGCTAGGTCATGCTGCCAGAATGGATGACGAAGCTCCAGCAAAGAAGTCTTTTAAAGGCAAACACGGTGATACACACAAACCCGGACGACCAAAAGCCCGAAGGAGAGATAAAGTGGTGGGACACACCTCAAAACTTGATGTCAGAGATTATAAAAGGAGCGCAGAAGATCGAGGAGCTTGCAACGCTATTCTACGTTCGGCTAGTTGAACAATTGTTCTGTCATAGCCTATTAAAGTAAAGTAAGGTTGTTAATCTGCGTCTGTTTCCTGTAGATTGGCATATATAGAGCCCGGGACTAGGCTAAGAATGGATTCCAAAAACCCAACAGCTGTGGTTGTGAAACCGGGTCGTTATCTGCTACTGAGACCTCGATTGGTGGAGCGGCTGCTCCA
Organism: Stomoxys calcitrans; assembly: GCF_963082655.1. Lineage (NCBI taxonomy): Eukaryota > Metazoa > Arthropoda > Insecta > Diptera > Muscidae > Stomoxys > Stomoxys calcitrans. Next base: position 140,918,334 of record NC_081553.1, on the reverse strand, counting down.
GGCTCCTCTAACCGTTTTCCTGTATTTTGTCTAGACCATCGGCCTTCTTCGGCAAATTAATACTCTGTATAAGAGGTTGGAATAATAAAAGGCGCGGAGCTTCAGGTTTGTTAAGAGGCTTGGTGCGAATGATCCTAAGACCCTCACCGATAAGAGAGAGGCTCCCTTAATTGGGGTCGGAAATTCGCTGCGTAGGCTACCCTTAAGGCTACACGTCTAGATTCGGAATCGGCACGGGCTTAATACTCTGTATAAGAGGTTGGAATAATAAAAGGCGCGGAGCTTCAGGTTTGTTAAGAGGCTTGGTGCGAATGATCCTAAGACCCTCACCGATAAGAGAGAGGCTCCCTTAATTGGGGTCGGAAATTCGCTGCGTAGGCTACCCTTAAGGCTACACGTCTAGATTCGGAATCGGCACGGTTGTCAGCTGAAAGGCTGCGATCATCTGGAGGGCATCAGATGCCAAAATTAACTAAGGCTCATGGGACGAAGGACTTTTGCTAATGTCGCTAAGGACAGTTTGGTGATGGTAGTTGTCGACAAGAGAGAAAAACAGGGCTGCATACCTAGGATTGATTGGAATAGCATAGCCGATGGACTGTCATCAGTATACTAAGATGTTCTTGCGGAATTGCCTGGACATACTCCAGATTGTGACAATACAGGCTAGAGCCGATACAAACTAATTGCCATGGTGATCAACACTCAATTGAAATGTATCGTTGCGCCCTAAGCAAAATTGGCGAAATCTGCACAGGCGCAGCACTGGATTGAGTCAATAAGGAAGATATTCCGTCAGGACCAATGGCACACGCTTGAATACCATGGACGTTTTCAGACCTTGAATACATACTATCTATCGACCACATTTATAAAGTCGGGCGGATTGCAGCAAACTGAATATCTCCCTGCATCGATCGAAACAGGAGAGGAAGGCGTCGAGACATGACCCGAAAAGCCCCGTGTGGATGGATCATCTGATTGGATTGCACTCTAGGTGTACGTCATCGGGGAAGGACTGAACTCAAAAGGTACTTTGACAGCAGCAGTTAGTAAAGCATCTAAGGAGGAATCGTCCACAACGCAAATATCCAGTGTCCTGAGGACGAGTTGTTTCACTGCTTTCTCAACTGCCCCTGGATGAGTAAAGAAACTCATCCCGACAAGATTGAACGAATCCTGTGAGGATGAATTCCTGATGTACTCTGAACCATATAAGCGTTAAGATATGCGACTGGGAAGTGTTGGTTGAGCACTGCTTCTCTGATCTGAGTTATATTAGTTTCAGCCTAGGCAAAAAAACTGCAGCCGTAGTCCCTCGACTAATCAGAAGAAATACGGAGTGGGATAAAATTCTGCACGAATATCCTTTTTCGACCGGAAAAGGAAGTGAAAACCGCGGAGGACATATATATTATGGTTAAGCGGATCACATAGTCCACTGGCTTGTTTCAGCATGTCTAGTGCCGGAACTGCAACGTCTGGTGAGGAAAGCAAAACAGACTGGAAATGAGGTACTAATAGCGTGCGATGCGAACTCTCACCACATTTCATGGGGTAGTACCAACATTAATAAGCGGGGCCAAGCCTTTGCAGAATTTTGGAATACTAACGACCTGATAACATTTAATATTGGTAACACCGCTACCTTTGTTAATAGGATTAGGGAGGAGGTATTAGACGTCACAATATGTGCGTAAAATCTGGACCTCATTGATCAGGATTGGAGGGTCTCCAAATAACACTCCTTCTCTGACTATCGCTATATTAGGTTTAGAACGCCTAATATAGCAAATCCGATAAGTTTCCGTAATAAGATGAAAACCAACTAGGCAAAATTCGAAAGGCAGATCAGAAGAAGACTTCGGCAAGATAATTTAAATGGTCCAAGCATAGAAAACATTGAGGACAATGCCAACAGGATTACGACTACAATAGTAGGGTCTTTCAAAGATAGTTGTCCTCTTCGAGAGAGGAAATGACCCCAAGAAAACCCCTGGATGACCGGAGAGATTCGTAACATTGGGAAAGAGGTCCGCAGATTTTACAACAGAGCACGTTGTAAAAAAGAGGAAGTTTACTGGGATGTGTACTACACACGAGCGTCAAAACGTGCCTCCTGGAAGCTTCTCTGCGAACAGGTCGGTAGCGTTAACGACGCCATATCCAAACTGAGACATTAGTAGATGACATAGGAGTGAAAGCAGGGACAACGAAGGACATGTTGAGGCTTTTGATGAAAACCCATTTTCCACAAGGAACTTCAAACCATTTAAGTCACCCGGACATGATGGAATAGATTCGGCGTTACTACAGAAGGAGGCGGACTATCTGGCACCTTTTCTGGCTACTATTTTCACAGCATGGTATTTATACCCAAGCCCGGCAAGGCAAGTTATGCGACACCAAAGCCCCACATACCTGTAAGCCTTACGTCCTTTCTTCATAAAACCATGGAATGCATTAGTAAGAGTAGGGCATCCAGTCAATTGCTCAAATACAAACAGCTCGTCTTTGTCATAGGAAGGTCGGTGGAGACAGCCCTGCCAGAGGTTGTGCATAAAATGGCGGTTTGCATTGACATTGAGGGAGCGTTTAACAATGTGCAGACCTACATATTGATCCAATCCTTAGACCAGTACCAGGGGGATTAGGTCCTTAGAGACTGTGTAGACCATAAGGCGGATAAATTGTGGGTCGCATGATATAAATATAAGGGAGAAAGTGGCACAGGGCACGCCGCAGGGGGGCATTTTATCGCCACTACTTTGGGTGACCAACATAAATAACCCATCACGGATGCTGACTGAGGAGGGATTTGAACACGTCTGCTATGCAGACGACGTTATAATACTTCTTAGGGGTAAGGATCCGAACCAGCTTTGCAGAAAGGCCGAAAAGGACTTGCATATGAAATGTGACAGGACTAGACCCAGGGGTCTCAATGTTAACCCAGAGAAGACTGAAATATGCCTGCTCACGAGGAAGACGAAGGTGTGCCTATTTGACGCACCACTTTTCCTCAATAAAACAATTTCGGTATCTGATACTTAGGAGTGATCTAAGAAAGGAAACTTAATTGGAAGCGTCACATTCAGTAGAGTATTGAAAAGGCTCGCAGATGTTGGGCAGTATGTAGAAGCGCTGTAGGCTCGAAATGGGGTCGAAATCTGAGGATTGTACACGGACTCTACAGGAGCATGATTAGACCAATATTTATTTACGCCTTCGTGGACTGCTGTGGAGCAGGATCATACAACAGGTTCAAAGAATACGTTGTCTTGGTATAGGAGGAGCGTTGAGGACCACGCCCACTAGGGCACTGAAGACTACTCTAGATACAGATTATGTATAAGGCAGCCACTGCGGCTATGAGACTTAAGGCTATGGGAGAATGGACTGATGATGGAAGCAGCTCATATCATCGTGGTATAATCGAGGCGACTATGGGAAACCTGAAAGGAAGGGAAGTGGTATCCGATCGGATCACTGAGACAACACTTGAGGTCGAGTGCGAGGCACTGCTGTCAGTCTTGGACTAACGGAACCGTAGTATTGCCATCTGGAAGATCATGTTACACGAATGGATCAAAGCTAAGGGGCAGAGTGGACCTGTATGTCTACATTGAGAACCCAGGGATTGAGATCTCCGGCAGGCGGAGATCCGGGCGATCACGGAATGCGTGAGGTGGAGTGGTGCTAAGGCAAGGACGTCGGGTGTGGACATTTTTATGGACACTAAAATAGCCATAAGGGCAAACACAACCAGGTCCATAAGGTCCCAAACAATCTTGTAGTGTAGGAAGGAGATTAACGCCTTCTCTGAGGATGACACAATCCGCATCGTTTGGGTGCCGGGCCATAACGGAGTTAGGGGCAATAAAAGGGCAGACGATTTGGCGGTGAAGACCAGAGGACTACAGAATAAGGTTTTTGATCAATTTTTTGAACCACTTTTTACCACTTTTTACTGTGTGGAGGCATTAAACTTGTTAAGGGGGATTTCATTGCCAAGATGGGCAATACCAACAATAGTCTACAATCAATCATGGGAATGGAAGGACTTGGCGATACCAGAAATGACATCGGCGACAGATTGGTTGACCCCTGCTCAAGAAACCGGCTCTTTATTGAAGGCACAAAATTCCCCCATAAAAATATACACAAATATACTTGGGAATGATATGATGGAAACACCTGTAAATGAATCAACAACGTACTTATCTACAAACTCTTCCTAGGTTCGCTGTTTCATGTGAAAACTTGACGTGAAGCCGACATCCATAATAACCACTCAACGTCTACGCCCAGTCGTCGTGAAAAGGTCTCAAACAAAAAGCTCAAAGTTCATCCTCTTTCACCCAAAAAAAAACCCAGAAACCGCTCGCGAACACAAGACAGCATTAACCCAGAAGCTACAAAATGCCATTCAGACAGCTATATGTACGGAGACGACCATAACTATGGTCGTCACCTCCTGCGTCCTAGTCGTCGTTGGTATTGTAAATGGGCCATATCGGTAAATGTTTTGATATAGCTGCCATATAAACCGATCTTGGGTCTTGACTTCTTGAGCCTCTAGAGTGCACAATTCTTATCCGATTAGAATGAATATTTACACGACGTGTTTTGCTTAGATATCCAACAATTGTGTCAAGTATGGTTCAAATCGGTCCATAACTTCATATAGCTGTCATATAAACCAATCTTGGGTCTTGACTTCTTGAGCCTCTAGAGTGCGCAATTTTTATCGGATTGGAATGAAGTTTTGCACAACGTGTTTTATTGAGATATCCAACAACTGCGCCAAGTATGGTTCAAATTGGTCCATAACTTGATATAGCTGTTATATAAACCGATCTTGGGGCTTGACTTCTTGAGCTTCTAGAGGGAGCAATTCCTATCCGATTTTGCTGCAATTTTGCATGACGTATTTTATTCTTACTTTCAACAACTGTGTCAAATAAGGTTCAAATCAGTTCATAACCTGATATAGCTGCCATATAAACCGATCTGGGATCTTGACTTCTTGAGTCTATAGAGGTCGCAATTATTATCCGATTTACCTGAAATTGTGTACGACGGATCCTTTCATGACCGTCAACATACGTGTTTATTATGGTCTGAATCGGTCTATAGACTGATACAGCTCCCATACAAATCGATCTCTCTATTCTACTTCTAGAGTCCCCAAAGGGCGCAATATTCGAATTGGCTGACATTTTACACAGGTCTCCAACATAAATATACTTTATTTGTGGTCCAAACCGGACCATATCTTGATATCGCTCTTATAGCAGAGCAAATCTTTTTTTATATCCTTTTTTGCCTAAAAATAGATGCCGGGAAAAGTTTCGGCCCTGCCGAACTTAGCACGCTTTTACTTGTTGTAATTACATTGCAACTGTCTCCGTGGCAAGATCTACAAGATTTTTGATTTTATGAGTCGGAAGAGCATATAGGTTGCAGCGATCCAGGAGATAAAGCTGACCAACACCTGCAGCTTACTCATTTGTCACGGATACAATGTGCTACGTAAGGATCGCTCAAGGAATAGGGGTTTGAGCCTTCGTGACACCATTGACACCATTCCATGCAGTATAGACCCATCTCGCCTGCGCCTGGCGCTAGTGACCCCTACATGGAGTGTATGTGGATAGCAGTCAGGTCCGGTACTGCCGACAGCTATACATTGTGTACGTAGCGTCGGTTAACGACCAAGCTTACAAGCCCGACATATCTGGCCATAATCGTCGGTTTCTAGGGGACTTTAAAGCGCATCACATTTCAATGCTTTCTCCCCTAGGTAACGACCAGCGGGACAAAGCTCCGCTATGCCCCGGTAATCAGCGATCTTAATCTGGAAATAAACAGGGCTATAAATGTGGCTTGAATTCTTGGACAAATATAATTAGGCACCGGTTTAAGGAAGCTGTGGACAACTGTTAAGTCACTTTCGAATTTATTGTGCATCCCAAGAGTGACAGAGCAAAGAGGAGATCCGTTCGCCGTATCCGTGGTATCCGAGCCGATCTACAGACGTGGACGAAGTTACGAATGTCATCCGTGGCGCCAAATCATCCAAGGTTTTGGGCCCAGACGGAATATGTACACTGATGTTGAAGAATCTGGATTTACCTGGAGTTGAGTTCCTTACAACTGTCCTCAACCTGTCTTTGAACACTCTTATAGTTCCCGACGTCTGGAAAATGGGCAGAGTGATCCCGCTATTGAAGCCTGGAAAGAACCCGAGTTTGGGGGAGTCGTAAACCTCAGTGAACATGCACATATTTCGCTGCAAGAATGATATCTGCCACCAAATCTTTAGCCACATTGTTCACTTTAAATATGCGTGAGGTAAATGCCGGGCTGACTGTGATGGTCGATGGAGAAATGATTCCGCCCGTCAAGTGTCGTAAAATACATGGGATCACATTTGACAGCTCATACACATTATCCCCACAGCAATTTGCGATGAAGTCAAAAGTAGAAACAAGGTCCTCAAGTAACTTGCCGGCAGCACTTGGGGTGCAGACAAAGAAACCTTGTTGACCGGTCTGTGGTAAGTTATGCAGCGCCAGTGTGGTCCCGTCAGCTCTGTGACACACAGTAGAATAATGTTCAGATCTGTCAGAATGCCTCCCTTAGAATGGCGACGGGTTGTCTCCTCGGTTCTCACGTGGACCACCTCCATCAGAAGACAAAGATCCTTCGCGTGCGAAGACATAACTACATGCTGTTTAATCAATGCCGTCTGGGCTGTTACCGCAGAAACCATCCAAGTTATCATATTGTGGATAGGTATTCACCGCACAGAAGCCTAAAGGTAGATATACATGATCTAGAGCGTGAGGTCCAGCGCTAAGAGATAGAACCTCTAGAATGCAGGTCGTCCTTGGAGAACGACCGCCTCCAGTTGCATCTGAAGAAATTGACCTTCCCCGGCAAACCAAAGTAGTTCTGGCTCAATTACATTCCTGCAGATGCAGCCGTCTCAATTTCTACAGAGCAAAAATTTATACAGACGTGCAACATGTAAGTCCCGATTGTGACCAGGGATCACACGACACATGTCACGTGTTTAACTGCCAAGCCAGACTCACTCGACTCAAACACAGATCCCTCTGGGGTCTGAGTCGACCCCACCCCATCTTAGTTGCAGAGTTCCTGAATCTGGACACTCAACAGAATAAAGCAGACGAAAGATAGAACACAACAAGTAAAAGCGTGCTAAGTTCGGCCGGGCCGAATCTTATATACCCTCCACCATGGATCGCATATGTCGAGTTCTTTTCCCGGCATCTCTTCTTAGGCAAAAAGAGGATATAAGAAAAGATTTGCTCTGCTATTAGAGCGATATCAAGATATGGTCCTGTTTGGACCACAATTAAATTATATGTTGGAGACCTGTGTAAAATGTCAGCCAATTCGAATAAGAATTGCGTCCTTTGTGGGCTCAAGAAGTTAAATAGAGAGATCGATTTATATGGGAGCTATATCAGGCTATAAACCGATTCAGACCATAATAAACACGTATGTTAATGGTCATGAGAGAATCCGTCGTACAAAATTTCAGGCAAATCGGATAATAATTGCGACCTCTAGAGGCTCAAGAAGTCAAGATCCCAGATCGGTTTATATGGCAGCTATATCAGGTTATGAACCGATTTGAACCATATTTGGCACAGTTGTTGGATGTCATAACAAAACACGTCGTACAAAATTTCATTCCAATCGGATAAGAATTGCGCACTCTAGAGGCTCAAGAAGTCAAGACCCAAGATCGGTTTATATGGCAGCTATATCAGGTTATGGACCGATTTGAACCATACTTGGCACAGTTGTTGGATGTCATAACAAAACACGTCGTGCAAAATTTCATTCCAATCGGATAAGAATTGCGCACTCTAGAGGCTCAAGAAGTCAAGACCCAAGATCGGTTTATATGGCAGCTATATCAGGATATGGACCGATTTGAACCATACTTGGCACAGTTCTTGGATGTCATAACGAAACACGTCGTGCAAAATTTCATTCCAATCGGATAAGAATTGCGCACTCTAGAGGCTCAAGAAGTCAAGACCCAAGATCGGTTTATATGGCAGCTATATCAAAACATGGACCGATATGGCCCATTTACAATACCAACCGACCTACACTAATAAGAAGTATTTGTGCAAAATTTCAAGCGGCTAGCTTTACTCCTTCGGAAGTTAGCGTGCTTTCGACAGACAGACGGACGGACGGACGGACGGACGGACGGACGGACGGACGGACGGACGGACAGACGGACGGACATGGCTAGATCGACATAAAATTTCACGACGATCAAGAATATATATACTTTATGGGGTCTCAGACGAATATTTCGAGTAGTTACAAACAGAATGACGAAATTAGTATACCCCCCATCTTATGGTGGAGGGTATAAAAAACTGCTATAGCAACAACAACAACTATCATAGACATTGCTAGACGATTCCAAAAATCGTGGATAAGCAACGAAACTATAGAGGAAATAAGACACCGGAAACGTCTACGCAACACTCTGCTACAACGCCTGTTGCGGCATCAATCACTCCAATCATCAGAGAGGCCTGAGATACAAATGTTAATCTCTCAGAATTAATGAACGGATCATGGTCACTGGGAAGGGATAACACTGCTACATGCAATAAATAATGGAAAACCTTCTGCTTCAGCGTATTTGGACCGCTCTTGACAGCATTTTGCGGAAGGAACACACGAATTTCCGGCCAGTACGTTATTTTGTCGACCAAATCAACTCCTTACCTTAATACACACCTATACCTTTTATTCATCGACTTCGAGCGTGCTTTTGGCATAGTTTCCCGAAGCTCAATGTGGAATACGGTGTTGAACTATTGCATCCCAGAAAAGATCATGACGACAACTAGGTAGTCAGTCAGTTTCAATGGAAAAAGAGTGCCGTTCTTTCGTGATCGATAAAGGAGTGAAGCAGGGGTGCATCCCATCGCCGATGCTTTTTTTAATATTACTCGATTCCTCTTAAGAAGCGACAAACGTTGAGCACCTTATGAAATTCGTTGTGAGTATAAACGACTTAGAGACATTGAGACATTGACTACGCAGATACTATTTGACTTTTGGTACATTGCTTTGGGTACAAAAAAAGGGAAAATTGGAACGCTTGAATAAAAATGCGGCCATAGTAGGCTCGAAAATAAATATAACTAAAACCAAATTGATGAGAGAAGGAACCAAAAATCTGACACCACTCACTTAATATATATATAACTAGTTTACCCGAGCCCGCTCCGCTGCGCCTTCTTTTACTTTATATGGAAAGAAGTTTCCTTGAAATGTTTATTTTCGACAATTGAAGATCTTTTAGTGAAGTACCATGCTACGAAAACAGTATATCGCTTGACAAACAGTTTAACAATATAAGTGCCCATATCTGAATCCTATATGATCTTTATTGGTATACGAATTTAAGTTTGGATGTAAGGTGTACTCCATTATTAAAATACTTCATTTCAGCCGGATATTCTCATGATGTCTGATTTAGTGGTGTTTTAGGGGTGAGAGGTGGTCCCCCAGATACTTGGCCCTGAGAAAATATCAGCATCGTGCACTTCTCTCAAATACCATTTATTTAAACCCCATATTGCCATTGGCTTACAGGATGAGGCGTCCCCCAAACACATGGCTATAAAATAGGTTATCAAATTCGTTTTCTAATCTCAAATACCTTTCATTTAAGCCACATATTGGCATGTTTGAAAATTTGTTTCCCTTTGGGGGTGTTTTGGGAAAGGAGTGATGCCCTAAATACATGGTACATTTGGATATCAAATTCGTATTCTACTCCCAAATACCTTTATTTGAGCCCCATATTGCGATGGTTACTAAAAAAATTGCTGTTTATGAGGTATTTTGGGAATCAATTCTTGCGAAAATGGGTATCAATTCTTGCGAAAATGGGTATCAATTCTTGCTCTACCCCCCAATACCTTTCATTTAAGCTCCACATTGACATGGTGGGTAAATATGCCCGATTTAGGGGTGTTTCGGTGATTTTGATGGTCCCCCAAACACTAAGCCCGGAAAATTTATCAGCAACGTACTCTATCCTCATATTCTCATATATCTATATATCATTTATTTGAACCCCATATTGCCATTGGCCTCAAAATTGAATATCAAATTCGTTTTCTAATCTCATTTAAACTCCTTATTGCAAAAGTCAGCAAATATGATCGGCCCTAAAAACTATGAATATTTAGGTCCACTCTCTTTAAGACCCAAATTGTCTTGGTGAGCAAATACGTCCTATTTGGGGGTTTGGTATGGTGGTGGGACGTCCGCTATACAGTTGGCCCCTAATTTTGATATCAGATACGTGGTCTACTCCCACATACCGTTAATTTGAGTCCCATATTTCCATAGTCGACTAACATAACCGGTTTGGGGGATGTTTTGGGGGATGGACGGCCACTCAGTGAGTTGGCCTTGAAAATATATATCGGATACGTGTTCTACTTTAAAAACCCTCTTATTTGAGCCTCATATAGCAATAGTCAAAAAATACTTACTATTTGGGTGGTGTTGTGGGGGTGGGGTGGCCCTATAGGCACTTTTCCCGAATATTGATATCAAATTCGTGCTTTACTCCCAAAGACCTTTCATTTGAGCCCCATATTGCTATGGTCGTAAATTTGTCCCATTTGGGGAATATTTTTGGTGAGAGGTGGCCACCTAAACACTTGCTTCTATATTTGGATATCAGATTCGTATTATGTATTCAAATACCTTTTATTTAAGCCCCATATTCCCATGGTTAGTAAATAAGTTTTGTTTGGGGGGTGTTTTGGGAAAGGGGTGGACCCCTAGAGACGTGGTCCCATATTTGGATATCAGATTCGTATTCTACTCGCAAATACCTTTCATTTGAGTCCCATATTGCCATGGTCGGTAAATATGTCCAATTTAGGGGTGTTTTGGGGCTTGGGGTGGTCCCCCTACCTCTTGGTTCGACAATTGGATATCAGATACGTTTTCTTATCCTAAATACCTTTCATTTGAGTCCCATATTGTCGTGATTGGTGTAAATATATGTTTGGTAGGTTTTAGGGAGGGGCAGCCCCCCTAGGTACCCCATCCGAAATTTGGATACCAAATTTTTATTTTTAGGGTACCATATGAGAGCACACAAAATTTCGCTTAAATCGCACCACCCATCTCCGAGATCTGGCGTTTCTGAAAATTAGGGTAAGGGGGAGGGTCCGCCCCCCCTTCAGATATCAAAAAATGTAGTACCCTATTTTCACCACGGGGCCATAATGCACCATCTGTGAAAATTTCAAGAAAATCGGTCCAGCCGTTTCTGAGTCTATAAGGAACACAAACATTCAAACAAACAAACCTACAAACAAACACAAATTGATTTTTATGTATAAGATATATTCCGTCTATAAAAAATTTTGTGTTTGAGACTAAAAATTTTTAAAATTTTGTTTTCAGAAAGAATTTATTTTAAATATTGTCTTTAGGAAAAATATTAATGAAATTTCGTCTATAAAAAAAAATAAATTCGAGGGGTTCCAGCCCTGACTGAAGTTTTGTCCTTGGAGAGTGGTAAGCTCTTAGCTTTAGAAAAATTTCCCTTAAAATTTATTCAGAAAAATTTCATTATAATTTTGTTTTTAATAAGAATTTACTAAAATGTTATCCTTAAGAAAAATAATTTTGAGGCGACCCTGGCCTGTGCTAAATTTGGTCTTTATATTGAAGAATATTATAAATATGAAATTTGTCATTAAGGAGAATTTTACTGAATTTTTGAATTAAGATTTTTTTTTTTTTTTTTTTTGACGAAATAATTTAGGCTGGGTCGGTCCCATTAGACGGATTCGGCCCGGCTGATCGTATCACGCTTTTACTAGTTTTTAATTTATATTTTATTTCAAATTATTTTTTTAGCCTGCCAGCAAAAGCTTTTAGTTGCATTAATTATACACTGCTATTAAAATGTTTAGTGTTATTTTTAATATATTCAAGTTAAATTTGTTAAAAGAGCCTTTGCGATGTTTTATTAGGAAATGGTCCGTCATTTGTTTACCCTTGGCAACACAGTGGAAAATTGTTTTATTTTCTTATTACACGTACGTTCAAATGGCTAAAACCTCCATTTTAGTCTCCTAAACATTCTCGTTTAAAACAATAATTTCATATATATCTCTGTGTCATATAAACACATATATATTTTAATAACATATATAGAGTAATAAATATTCAACCACGCCCAATGAAATACACAGATGTTCCATTACATTACATGAAGTTGCATTCAATATTTTGAAGCTATTTTACAGGATTAGTGTTATATTTGCTCGTCGGCATCAACCATACGAATAAACGAAGCTTAACTGTACGAATTCCTTGGGTTTAGATAAATCAGATAACCAAGGCGTGTTGGCGTGTAGAATTCGAACACTTAACTCGGTGTGTTATAATGTTACAGTACTATTTACAAGGCATACGCGGCTGACATCCATGGGAGCAGTACGCAACAAAACTACAAACTGTTGTATCGACCGACAAACTCTTACGTTCGAAAGAAATTCTCTTAAATGTGGTTGCTTACTTTGCAGACTGAAATTATTTCTCAGTGCCTAATCTTAAATCACATTTTCTCTTACTTTCACTTTCTCTTGGATACCAAATCGGGCTATTTGCAGAGAGATATATAATAAATTCCTGTGCACCATCAATCTAGAGAGGATATAAATAGTACTGTTATTCCCAGGAAGAGATACTTCTCTCCTTGCTTGCTTGAAATATTGGGAGAAAGAGAGAGAGAAAAAACAGAGAGAATTGAATAGCAAAAACTTTGCTACAGCATCCTCATATGCCGACAACGCATTACAGGGAAAATCCATTTTACCGAAGATGGCTTTGGTTTAAGTTAAGGGCAACACACAAATTACACCGCACGAGCGCAGATAACAATAACCAAATGCCATCGTCAACAACTGTAAGAGTACAAACAGAAGCAGCATCAACACCAGAACCAGCACCAGCTCCAGCACCATTTTCAGCATTACCACCAGAATTAGCAGCAACCAGCACCAGTAGTAGTAACGTAGCAAAAAAGACACGATAACTATCCCAAAAATTCCAGCACAGCACTGTGTCGCATGTCGAGACTGAGTCAAATGCCGTCAGTCCTTAAATTACTTCAGTACGAACTGAAGCTGTCAACGGGATCGTGTGTGCACGTGCTCCTGCTTCTGCTCGTAACGTGCTGCTGAAACGCCAATAAGAACGTAATATACCGTCACCATACGTACGTAAATTCCTTCGTTCGTTCGCTGGCTCGCCTGTTCGTTTGCTGGCTGGCTGGCTTGCTCGCTCGTCATACTGACACTTCGTATGTTCGTTACTTGATTTCTGTGGGAGCGCCTCTCCTTATCTATTTCGGGTGTGCGTGTGTTTCCATTTGTTTGCCTCTGTGTGTGTGTGTGCGTTCTTCCGTCTATCGTTCCCTTTTCTGGTTCCGGTGCGTTTTACGCTTATGACGTCCAATATGACACGAATGATGATAATGATGATGACACAATGACGACGGCCACAATAATGTGTATTTGCGTGTGTGTGCGTGAGCGCAAGTTCTGTCATATTTGTGATTCACGTTATATTTACACTTAGGTCAAGTCAAACCTTAAACCTTTGAATGCGCCGCCACAATCAACCAAAACAAAACAAAGTGAGGAAATAAGTAAACAGACAAAACGGCTAAAAATTACTAAGAAAACAGAGGATTAAGTGAATGTGATGAATGTTTATGACACGGGTCTATTATTTTGCCTTACAGTACAAAAGTGAATCCGGTAATGACAAACTTGTTCCTTGTTTCATTCACTATACACACTGTAATGGTTTGTAAACTATTTACATATGAATTTGGATTTCTAACCATGTGTGTGTATGCGTATGTGTTACTCTTGCTCAGCATTTTGCATATGTATTTGGGAATTTGGACACATACATACATGCAACAAAACTCGTACACAGCATACGTATTTACATATATAAGCAAATACCAAGTCCTATTAGTCACATATGAATTCGTTATTATCCAAGGATTTTAATAAATTATGGATGTGTTGTAATTTTTATATGTTCTACTTAAATAATAAAAAAAAACCGTTGCTCATACAATTTTGTCCCAAAAATATTTAGAATTTGCTCATGGCACAAGTGCCTTATTTTTATACTCTACAACATTACTGTGGTACAGGGTAATATAACTTAGAGAATTAGTTTGAAAAGGAAGGAAGAGAGATAGACCCATTGATAAGTAAACCGATCAACTCAGAATCACTTTGTGTACAAATACAGGTTGCTATTTTCATCCGATCGTCTTCAAATTTGATGTGGGCATGTTTCTCGGCCTACAGACAAAGTCCATTGAAATTGGAAAATATCGGTTCAGATTTGGATATAGCTCCCATATATATATTCGTCCGATTTGCAGTAATACTGCAATAAAATGGTCATTTGTTAACCGATTTTCTCGAAATTTGGCAGGAAAGATTTTCTAATGACTCTAGATATTACTGGTGAATTTTATGGAAATCGGTTCAAATTAAGACATAGCTCTCATATTTATATATCGCCCGAATTTCACTCCTAGAGCCACTGCAAGCGCATTTATTGAATAATCTTCCCAAAATTTTGTACAACGCATTCCTCAACGACTTCCACAATGTCTATTTAGTTTGCTCGAAATCGGTTCAGATTTAGACATAGCTCTCATATTTATATTTCGCCCGATTTTCATTCCTAGAGCCACTGCAAGCGCATTTATTGAATAATCTTCCCAAAATTTTGTACAACGCATTCCTCGACGACTTCCACAATGTCTATAAAGTTTGCTCGAAATCGGTTCAGATTTAGACATAGCACTCATATGTATATTCTCGTCCGATTTGCAGTAATATTGCAATCAATTGGTTATTTGTTAAGCGATTCCCTCGAAATATGGCAGGATGGATTTTACTCTTGCTTCTCGACATTATAAATTCATTTTTTAACAATCGGTTCAGATTTAGATATAGCTGTCATATATTGGGTTGCCTAAAAAGTAATTGCGGATTTTTTAAAAGAAAGTAAATGCATTTTTAATAAAACTTAGAATGAACTTTAATCAAATATATAATTGCCATTTTGTTTGATAACCTTTTGCCATCTTCCTGGCAAATTTAGTATTCCACGCTCATAGAACTTCTGGCCTTTATCTGCAAAAAACTGAACCAAGTGCGATTTTATAGCCTCATCATTGCCGAAAGTTTTACCATTTAAGCAGTTCTGCAAAGATCGAAATAAATGGTAATCTGATGGTGCAAGGTCAGGGCTATATGGTGGATGCATCAAAAGTTCCCAGCCAAGCTCACTCAGTTTTTGGCGAGTGACCAAAGATGTGTGCGGTCTAGCGTTGTCCTTGTGGGATATGACACCTTTACGATTGACCAATTCTGGTCGCTTCTCCTTGATGGCTGTATTCAATTTATCCAATTGTTGACAGTAAACATCCGAATTAATCATTTGGTTCCTTGGAAGCAGCTCAAAATATACCACACCCTTCCAATCCCACCAAACAGACAGCTTAACCTTCTTTTGGTGGATATCAGCCTTTGAAGTGGTTTGAGCTGGTTCACCATGCTTGGACCATGATCGTTTTCGACTAACGTTGTTGTAAACAATCCATTTTTCATCTCCAGTTATGATTCGTTTTAAAAACGGATCGAATTCATTGCGTTTAAGGTGCATATCACAAGCGTTGATTCGGTTTGTTAAATGAATTTCTTTCAATACATGTGGTACCCATATTAAAATTGACGCCAAACAAACAAATGTAAACAAAATTTCGCGCACTTTTTTTCTAAAGCAAGCTAAAAGTAACAGCTGATAACTGACAGAAAAAAGAATGCAATTACAGAGTCACAAGTCTTTGAAAAAATTTGTCAACGCCGACTATATTACTACTATATTACCGACAATTACTTTTTGGGCAACCTAATATGTATATCGCACGATTTTCACTTCTAGAGCCACTGCAAGAGCATTTGTTGATCAATCTTGCCAAAATTTTGCACAACGCTTTTCTCTACGAGTACCAAATTATCAAATGTTGGGTAATTTGCAATAATGTTGTCATTTGTGTTCCTTAGTTTTTACAGTTTGAACATATTTGCTCGAAATGTGACACGGATTGTTTAATAACCCATCCATTCAAATTGGTTCAGAATTAGACATAGCTCCCACTTTGTACCTATAGGGTAGGTGTAGGGTATTATCATTTACTTACTGGTTTTATTTGAATATGAATTCTAATTATGACGAATGTACCTCATTTTAGCCAACATTTCAGCAGTTTTAAAACTTATCAAAGATTTAAAATTGAAATTTTTTATATCATGCACAATTTTTATTGATTACAATTAAAGTTTAAATGCATGGTTGCATTAGATATTTCTCATATTATTTGAAAAGGCTGAAGGATTCTTGGCTGTGTCCGCTTGTCTGTGTTTTTGTTCCGCATCGTTTGTCCGATTTAGATATACAATAAGAACGAAGTGACCAAAATTTTCAACCGATTTGCACGAAATTCGGCATGAAATTATTCTTGTAAAAGCCTGTGCTAAATTTAAAATCGAATCAGGTTTCAATACATATATCTTGATTTAGGAACAATCGTATCTTGGAGGCCACCGTAGCCCAGAGGTAAGCAAGTCCGCCTATGATGCTGAAAGCCTAGCGGGAACATCAGAAAAAAATATCAGCGGTGGTTTTCCCCTCCTAATGCTGGCGGCATTTGTGAGGTACTATACCATTTGGTATGGTAGCCATGTAAAAACTACTCCCCAAGAGTCACGCCGTTCAGACTCGGCTATAAAACGAAGGTTGCCTATCATTGAGTTTAAAACTTGAATCGGACCGCACTCCTTGATATGTGAGAAGTTTGCCCCTGTTCCTTAGTGGAATGTTCATGGGCACATTTGTATTTGCATTTGGTATCTTGGCAAGTTTAGGTTAGGTTTATGTTACAGTCTGCCACCATACTCAATTTGGCGTTTCCGTCCATTGTAACGAAAGCCGTTATTTGCAACCTTCAGTCTGTCAGCCAGCGACAGCAAAGCGGTATACCTCTTCAATTCTAGATTGGGTCACAATATTTTGAAGTGTTCACAAACCCAACTTTGGGACTATTTTTCATTCGTTGCCCTTCGGGAAGGGTTTTGCAGAGGGAAATCCGGAGCCGGAAAATCCCGAAAACTTTTCAATTTTCCCTTTCATACGCGAAGAAACAATATGGCCATTAGGTTGGATTGATTTTTTCAAATCGTGTACCAAAAACATTAGCTACATACAATTCTAAGGAAAGTCTCCGACGAAACTATGTATCGAAAATCAAATCATTACCCGCGCCTCTCGACTTGAAAAAATCCAGCATTTCTAGCATTTGTGTGTTTGCAATCCGGGTACAGGTCGCATTTTTTTATCCAATCATCACCAAATTTTGCACACATCACATTTTTGCCTAGGGACAAACGTTATGAATTTTAATGAAAATCGGTTCAGGTTTAGTTATAGCTACCGTCAGGGACGTAACAGGATTTTATTTTGGGGAGGTCTCACCCCACATTTTTTTGAAATCGAAAATTGCCAAAATTCTACCTACCAACATGGGTTCCGGAAATCGAAATCGACGATAGCAAATATTTTAGAATTGTTTGGTTACTTGTTTACTTGTTTGGTCAACAATGGCTTCAGGGAACGCTACCAAACGGATACCATATATACAGATTTCTGTAAAGCATTTGATAAAGTCAACCACAACCTTCTGTTAAGAAAAATAGACCTTATTGGTTTTAGTCCCTCTTTACTAAAGTGGATCAGATCATTTCTGACTGGACGTACTCAAAGATTTAAATTTGGTACTGCAGTTTCCAAATCAATTGTTGTCTCTTCAGGTGTTCCACAGGGTAGTCATCTTGGCCCTGTGCTTCTTTGTTTTTTCATAAACGATCTCCCTTTTACTTTAAAGCATTCAAATATGATGTATGCAGATGATGTAAAGATCTTCAGATCAACGAGAGACTCTGATGAACAGTGTTATGCTCAGTATGACCTTGATACTCTTTACGAATGGAGCAACCAGAACTTTATTGAACTTAACATTTCCAAATGCAAACACATATCATTTTCAAGAATCGAAATCAACTTGAAGTAGTCTGTAGCTTTAAAGGCCTTGGATTGCTTCTAGACTAACGCTTAAACTTCCGTCAACACATCTCAATGGTCGTAAACAAAGCACGTAGTGCTCTTGGCTTCATGAAACGCTGGAGTTAAGAACTTAATGATTTCTCCGTGACGAAAAACTTATATAAGTCCCTAGTCAAAAGTAATCTCGAGTATGGTTCAGTGGTATGGGATCCGTACTACAATATTCATTCTGATTTGATAGAATCGGTTCAAAAACAATTTCTCTTATTTTGTCTCCGTCAAAATGGGTGGGACAGAAATTCATTACCTTCGTATGAATACCGATTAAATCTTATAAAGCTTCCTATATTAAAAAGTCATAGAACCATGCTAAACATTACGTTCTTGACTAAATTAATTCATGGTCAAATAGACTCCTGCTTTCTTTTGAGTCGAATTTTCTTTAACGTTCCTATCAGACCTACCAGATATTTTGATCTTTTGAAAATTTCTTATTATGGAACCAATTATGCCAATAATGATCCTTTTCGGCACCTATATTATTAATTTTATCAAATGAAAGATATAATAGTTCTATCTGAGAATCGAGAAAATTTAAAATGGAAAATTATATTATTATACCCACCACCGAAGGATGGGGGTATATTCATTTTGTCATTCCGTTTGCAACACATCGAAATATCCATTTCCGACCCTATAAAGTATATATATTCTTGATCAGCGTAAAAATCTAAGACGATCTAGACATGTCCGTCCGTCTGTCTGTTGAAATCACGCTACAGTCTTCAAAAATTGAGATATTGAGCTGAAACTTTGCACAGATTCTTCTTTTGTCCATAAGCATGTTAAGTTCGAAGATGAGCCAAATCGGACTATATCTAGATATAGCCCCCATATAGACCGATCCTCCGATTTAGGGTCTTAGACCCATAAAAGCCAAATTTATTATCCGATTTTGCTGAAATTTGGGACAGTGAGTTGCCTTAGGCCCTTCGACATCCTTCGCCAATTTGGCCCAGATCGGTCCAGTTTTGGATATAGCTACCATAAAGGCCGATCCTCCGATCGATTTTGCTGAAATTAGGCAAAGTGAGTTATCTTACGCCCTTCGATATCCTTCGCCAATTTGGCCCAGACCGGTCCAGTTTTAGATATAGCTGCCATATAGACCGATCCTCCGATTTAGGGTCTTAGACCCATAAAAGCCACATTTATTATCCGATTTTGCTGAAATTTGGGACAGTGAGTTGTCTTAGGCCCTTCGACATCCTTTGTCAATTTGGCTCAGATCGGTTCAGATTTGGATATAGCTGCTATATAGACCGATCCTCCGATTTAGGGTCTTAGACCCATAAAAGCCACATTTATTATCCGATTTTGCTGAAATTTGGGACAGTGAGTTGTCTTAGGCCCTTCGACATCCTTTGTCAATTTGGCTCAGATTGGTTCAGATTTGGATATAGCTGCCATATAGACCGATCTCTCGATTTAAGGTTTTGAGCCCACAAAAGGCGCATTTATTGTCCGATGTCGCCGAAATTTGGGACAGTGAGTTGTGATAAAACTTTCGACATAACTTCCGTGTCGTTTATGGTTCAGAGCGGTTTATTTTTAGATACAGCTACTAATAAGAGCAAAATTTTGTTGTTCACAATTCAACAATGACTTGTACTTATTAGTATTTGGTCCAAATCGGAACATATTTCTATATAGCTGCTAGGGGTCATAAGGTATACATTTTTCCCCGGATTTGACGAAAGGTGGTTTATATATATACCCGAGGTGGTGTGTATCCAAAGTTCGGCCCGGCCGAACTTAACGCCTTTATACTTGTTTTTAAATTCATAGGTTAATATATTTGTAAGTATAATTTTATTGGTCTGTTAGGGTATTTATTATCTATAGACATAAATAAATTAAAAAAAAAATCACAATTAATCTGTTATTATTATCAGCATGTAATCGATAATTATCCAGGCCCATTTTGCACTAAAATTCTACACAGTACATCTAACTTCCACTGAATAGGAATACAATAAAACTCAGTACACAACACACTGCAATGACAACAACAACAAATATACAAGGCAACCTTACCCGAAACGCGATATTTTTTGGCAAACACACGCGGGGGAGTTTTGGTTCAAATGGGTGCTCAAGGACATTTGCCCAAACAACGTACCTCAGGAGGAAAACATCTGTGTACCAAAAATTATAGAAATTATTTAAATTTTTCCAAAAATTTCAATCACTTTTTTAATTGAGTAAAAATTACCAAAATTTTAATATGTTTATACCCACCGTCCGTTTATGTCCGTCCGTCCGTCTGTCGAATTCACGAATGCTTAACATTAGTTTATGTCATAAGAGATAACAAATGGGCCATATAGGTTCAGATTAAAATATAGCTCGCATATAAAGCGATCTCATGATTTGACTACTTGAGCCCTTACAAACCGCAATTTTTGTCCGATTTAGCTATAATTTAGCATGTTGTGCTCCGTTAAGACTTCCAACCACTGTGTCGTGTACGGTGAAAATCAATCTATAATCTGATATAGCTCCCATACAAACCGATCTCCCGATTTGACTTCTTGAGCCCTTACAAGCCCCAATTTTTGTCCGATTTTGTCCGAAATTTTGCACGAGGTGTTCTGTTCTTCCAACAACTGTGCCATATACGGTTCAAATCAGTCTATAACCATCCGTCCGTCTGTCTGTCTTTCGGAATCACATTAACTTTTAAATGAGTGAAGTAAAGCTCTTGAAGGATAGGATCTTCCTTAGCCTAGAGGCCTCAGATGTTTCCTCCACGGAGCTGGAGAACTCCACCCACGACTTGTTCTGACAACTTTTCAGCTCCCCTTTGTATTTTCTTAGCTCAGCTTTAGAGACGTTACAGTCCCATGGTGTCCTTGCGGCTTTAGCTCTATTGAAGAGTTATCTGCAACCATTCCTTAGACCAAAAAGTTTTGGGATTCCTGCATCGTTACAAACTGGAGGAGTCCCAGGTAATTCCGCAAGGACGTCGGAGTATATAGATGGCAGTCCATTGACTATCCCACTCCAATTGCTCCTAGGCATATAGCCATGTTCTTCTCCGTATTCGACAACTATCATTGACAATATTTCCTTATTGTCTTTGGTTCTTTTGCGCATGGAATGCCCTTGAGGTCACCGCAGCATTTAGAGTGACTGTTGTGAGGTTTTCGAATCTAGGCGTGTAGTCCTTGGATAAAATTCCTTAGAATTCATCATAGATTGCGATTTTGATAACCGTTTTGACAATAAAAAAATAATTGCCCCATCATAATGGCAAATTTTCTTGTTAGGCAAAGTCCTGCTTAAAAATCATTAAAATTTTACTTCTTCCGCTTTTTTTCTGGTCACCACCAAAGAACGGGGGTATATTCACTTTGTTATTCTGTTTGTAACTCATCGAAATATTTATTTTCGCCCACACATATATTCTTGATTCTTAAAAACTAAGATAATGAGCTGAAACATTGTGTGGATAATTTTTTTCTACGGGAAAATTAAGTTCGAAGTCGGGCTATATACGACTACACTTGATATAATACTTATGTCGTAAGACGCATTTCTTATCCGATTTAGCTAAAATTAAACACAACAAGTAAAAGCGTGCTAAGTTCGGCCGGGCCGAATCTTATATACCCTCCACCATGGATCGCATTCGTCGAGTTCTTTTCCCGGCATCTCTTCTTAGGCAAAAAAGGATATAAGAAAAGAGTTACTCTGCTATTAAAACGATATCAAGATATGGTCCGGTACGGACCACAATTAAATTATATGTTGGAGACCTGTGTAAAATTTCAGCCAATTCGTATAAGACCGATTCAGACCATAATAAACACGTTTGTTGATGGTCATGAGAGGATCCATCGTACAAAATTTCAGGCATATCGGATAATAATTGCGACCTCTAGGGGTCAAGAAGTCAAGATCCCAGATCGGTTTATATGACAGCTATATCAGGTTATGAACCGATTTGAACCTTATTTGACACAGTTGTTGAAAGTAAAAATAAAATACGTCATGCAAAATTTCAGCCAAATCGGATAGGAATTGCGCCCTCTAGAAGCTCAAGAAATCAAATCCCCAGATCTGTTTATATGACAGCTATATCAGGTTATGAACCGATTTGAACCATACTTGGCACAGTTGTTGGATATCATAACGAAATACTTCGTGCAAAAACTCATTCAAATCGGATAAGAATTGTGCCCTCTAGAGGGTCAAGAAGTCAAGACCCAAGATCGGTTTATATGGTAGCTATATCAGGTTATGGACCGATTTGAACCATACTTGGCACAGTTGTTGGGTATCATAACAAAACACGTCGTGCGAAATTCCATTACAATCGGATAAGAATTGCGCACTCTAGAGGCTCAAGAAGTCAAGACCCAAGATCGGTTTATATGGCAGCTATATCAAAACATGGACCGATATGGCCCATTTACAATACCAACCGACCTACACTAATAAGAAATATTTGTGCAAAATTTCAAGCGGCTAGCTTTACTCCTTCGAAAGTTAGCGTGCTTTCGACAGACAGACGGACGGACGGACAGACGGACGGACATGGCTAGATCGGTTTAAATGGCCTAGTATGGTTTAAATCGGCCCATAACCTGATATAGCTGCCATATAAACCGATCTGGGGTCTTGACTTCTTGAGCCTCTAGAGTGCGCAATTCTTATCCTATTGAAATGAAATTTTGCACGACATGTTTTGTTATTATATCCAACAACTGTGCCAGGTATGGTTCAAATCGGTCCATAACCTGATATAGCTGCCATATAAACCGATCTTGGGTCTTGACTTCTTGAGCCTCTAGAGTACGCAATTCTTATCCGATTTGAATGAATTTTTGCACGAAGTATTTCGCTATGATATCCAACAATTGTGCCAAGTATGGTTGAAATCGGTTTATAACCTGATATAGCTGTCATATAAAGAGATCTGGGGATTTGACTTCTTGAGCTTCTAGAGGGCGCAATTCCTATCCGATTTATTTGAAATTTTGCATGACGTATTTTATTTTTACTTTCAATAACTGTGTCAAATAAGGTTCAAATCGGTTCATAACCTGATATAGCTGCCATATAAACCGATCTGGGATCTTGACTTCTTGACCCCTAGAGGTCGCAATTATTATCCGATATGCCTGAAATTTTGTACGATGGATTCTCTCATGACCATTAACAAACGTGTTTATTATGGTCTGAATCGGTCTATAGCCCGATACAGAGCCCATATAAATCGTTCTCTCAATTTTACTTCGTGAGCCCCAATGGGGGCAATTCTTATACGAATTGGCTGAAATTTTACACAGGTCTCCAACATATAATTTAATTGTGGTCCGAACCGGACCATATCTTGATATCGTTTTAATAGCAGAGCAACTCTTTTCTTATATCCTTTTTTGCCTAAGAAGAGATGCCGGGAAAAGAACTCGACAAATGCGATCCATGGTGGAGGGTATATAAGATTCGGCCCGGCCGAACTTAGCACGCTTTTACTTGTTTTTACTCCATTTTCTGTATTAATTTATAACTAAAAACTTGTTAGAGCAATCTGACGTTCCAATGATAAAACGTTTCTTGAAACCATAGGTCGTCATCGCAGGGGTGTCAGTTCCATTATTTCTTGTTGACGTGTCTGTAATCGTGATTTTTATATGGATGGCGGATTGGGCCATTGCGTCGGTTTCTAGTGCTGCCTCTAGGCCAGGTTTTCTTAATGGTAAATCTTCAGAAAATCTGCGAGAGCCACCGTTGGTCATTTGTTTTGGCTCATCCGCTGCCGACACTATTTGCATGGACCCATCGTGTTCGTATTCGTATCCGTTTAAGCGGAACGCCCCTTGCACGTGCTAATTATTTGGTGTTCGCCCCGCATATTCGTCATATCTGATTAGATTTTCCCAATCCACCACCTTGGGAGGCGTCCGATGAGAGAAGTAGCATGAAAACTCCGCACAGACTGGAACCCGAAGGAGGGGACGCTCGAAAGGCACATTGATCCTCTGCACGAAAAGAGAGTAGGAATCAACCCATATATCGTGGAATCAGGCTAAGGCTTTGGCCAACGATACAGCTAGATGAAGAGAGCTTGTTGATGCCCTATGTTCAAACTGAACAGTTTACAATTGGTCATTTCTTATTGTAATATATTTCATTTACTCCAATTGTAAATAAAGGACATATATATATATATATATATATATATATATATATATATATATATATATAAAAGCGTGCTAAGTTCGGTCGGACCGAATCTTTTAGCATTTGTCGAATTCTTTGAATGACTTTTTCAATTTATATATAATCTGCATTAAATTATTGACCGATATTGACCGTACTTGTCATGATTGTTAGAAGTCAAATTAAAAAAATACCACCTCCAAAATTTCAGGCAAATCGAGTAAAAATTGCGCTCTCCATTGGCTCATAGTTTCAAATTGGGAAATCGGTTTATATGGCAGCTATATCAGGTTACCAGCCAATTAAGACCATACCTGCCACTGTTGTTGGAAGCCATACTATAACGACATATGAAAATTCCAACCTTATTAGATAAGAATTGCGCCCTCTAGAAGCTCAAGAAGTCTTATCGGGAGATAGGTTTATATGGCAGCTATATCAGGTTATAACCAGAATTGAAAAATACCAAGTACAGAAGTGATACCAAACAACCATGTGCAAAATTTCAGCCAAACCGGATGAGAATTTCACCCTCTAGAGGCGCAAGAAGTCAAGAGCCAACATTGATTTATATGGCAGCTATATGAAATCATACACCGATTTGAACCATTTACAATACCAACCAACCTACATAAGTGTATTTATGCTTTCGACAGACGGACGGACATGGCTAGATCGACTTAAAATGTTATGACGGTCAAGAATATGTATACTTTATGGTGTGTTAGACGCATATTTTGAGTTGTTAAAAAATACACATATGTATATCTTCAACTGAGTGTATTTGTGGAAATTTTGGCAGAACTATGTTGGCGGGTGCCCAATGGCGGGTTTGGCTATGCTCTAAAGGACTAATTTTTTTTTTTAGATTGTCGCTACCAAGTCCTGTTCTAGAAATTTGACGGATCTAATTCAATCAAAAAGGCTGTAATTTAGTGACAAGCGCTTAAGAAGATACCATGGCGGAAATTGAAGGTTTCAATAAAAAATCACAATGTATTTTAATAAAACTGTAGTAAAATCCACTTCAAAAGATCGCCAAAAGTCACGCCCACTCTTCTAAGCTGCATTTTCTTTTAATTTGACCATAAAATTAATTATATTTTATTTATTCGTATAGTAAAACTAAATGTCAAAATACTTAGGCCACCCAACATTTTGATACTTGGCTTAATAGTTCATTCTAAAATAAAGCTTGAATAAAAATAAATATGAAGTTTTAAATTTGAAATAAATAAATAAAAGATAAATTTTCTGTAAGTTAAACTGTTCGAAAATAAACCTGTCAAATACTTATGCCAATGACTGTATTACTTTTTATACCATTCAAAACGAACGAATATTTTTTTTTAATACCGAATTAAAAAAAATTGGTTCGCTTGGAATAATAAATAGGTTAAATCGGGTAATGTTTTGCCATAGCTGCCGCATAAGCTGATTGTTCGCACAATTCTTATCCGATTTGTCCGTTATGTTGTGACTTTCAACTAGGCTTTGGCATAAGGTATTTGAAACAAGTAAGGACGGGCTAAAAACGTGCGAAGCCGACCTTTTAATACCCTTCACCTATTTGGATAAGTCGTCGAATTTAAAATTTCCTTAAATTTGGTATTTAGAATTTAAAAAAAGAAAACTAAATTAAATTTATTCCAAACACAAAATTTTAGTAAAACTTTTTAAGATGAAAAAATTTCATATTTATAGGATTGTACAAAGAAAAAATTTTGTTCAGACCAGGACCACCTTAAAATTATTATTTTTAAGTACAAAATTTCAATTAAGTTTTTTCTAAAGACAAAATTTCAGTGTAATATTTTTAAAGACAAAACTTCATCACAATTTTTCCTAAAGACAAATTTTACAAAAGTCAGCGTAACATTCTCTTCAGCCCTGGCCGGACCCCGCTCGAAATTATTTTTTTAAGACAAAATGGCATTACAATTTTTTTATAGACAACATTTGATTACAATTTTTCTAAAGACAAGATTTCAATCAAAATTTTTCTAAAGTCTACATTTTAATAATTTTTTTTGTAAAGAATATACTTCTTTTGCCCAGCCTTCTTTCTGATTCGATTTAGCTATGTCCGTCTGTCTGTCCGTTTGTCCATGTTAATTTCTGTACAAACTAAGGGTCGCAATTTTAATCCGACCGTCTTCAAATTTGGTACCAGCATTTTCTTTGGCCTAGAGATGAAACCCATTGAAATTGGAAAAAATCGGTTCAGATTTGGATATAGCTCCCATATTTATGTTCGTCCGATTTGCAGCATTAATGCAATAATTATTATTATAATAATTATATTTGAATTATTTTTTCTAAAAGAAATATTTCGATAAATTTCAATTATATATTTTCAATTTTACTATTCTTTGAATAGAAAGCATTAAACAAAGGTCTAAAGCCGGACAATATCCTGCAATGGAATCTCAATAAGAGTTCAGGACCAAAGAAAGAAAGCGCAATCAGACAAACCTAACTAAAGGCACTTCGCATGTGTGTAGGTCACAAAAACGTCACCGGCAGAATCAACAGTTGGGCTATCGTCGTGGGAAGAACAAGAGAGTTTTGTGTTGGTTGCTATTAGCATCGTTGGATAAGTTGGATTTGAATAAGGGAAGTAAGATTTGATTTGTTTTCGATTGCGCTTATAAAACAAGTCGACTTAAAGAGCCCTGTTCAAATTCAGATGTGTGCTTTAAAACTTACTCTAGTTGGAATGGTTGTAAAGCACCATGATCCATTTGACATCGCCTGCTGAAGATTTTACTTGGTCGAAAATTAAAACGCGATACAGGAAACCAGTCAAATGCTTCTAGCAACAACACACTTTTTGCTGACTTTTAATTGTTTTTCGCTATACTATTCTTTGAATAGGAAACATTAAACAATGGTCTAAAACCGGGCAATATCTTGCAATGGAATCTCAATAAGATTTTCAGACCAAAGAAAGAAAGCGCAAACAGACGCAAATATCTTCCTGAAATTTTTTCTATAGACAATTTTCAATAAATATTTGTAAAGACAACATTTTAACCCATTACGTTTGACCTTCGATTCCCTTGTCTAATTTGGATGAAATTTTATATATTCATTTTTTTTATTTATTATAGAAACCATAAAATGCAACAAGACACTAAAATGGACCCCAGAAATGTGTGAAAACTTTTTGGAATGGTTGTATTTTTGGATGTTAAAAGTTGCCGACTTTCGACGAGCCAATTTTCCTAAAACATCAGCTTATATAACTGGACCTTTTTCCCAACCGGTTTTATTCCTCTTCTACACGGTTTTATACCTCTTTCCATGATCGAGCTGGAATTTTTCTAAGACAGCTCCATTCTTGGGTATTTTTCTACCCATTCGTATTTAATGGGTTAATGACTTTTTTAAAGACCGAATCACCCAGATTAATTTACATTTTAAAATAATTATTTCAAATGAAACCATTTCGTTTTTTCTCAGAATTTCATAATTTACAATGCCGTATTTAAGGCAATTGGTACGGAGCTCATAGGGAGTTAGGATCGAAATTCATCAGTCAATGAAATGATCTTAATATTATCCTTATGTAAGGAAATGTGTTAAAATAATATAAGTCGGCAGACTTTTATCTATGAGAACAAGATAAAAGGTCATTTGACATCAATTATTTATTTATTTCATATACCGAGTTAACATTAGTAGGCAAAGAAAGAAAAAAGTTTACAACTGCAATAACGTGGAAATACCTTCTTTTTTCGGATTTCTAGTTCTATCACCCTTTCTAATTTTAGCCTCAATAAATTAGAAAAATTTTAGGACTTACAAAGATATGATGGAAATTAAAGCCATATGCGGCAATAGTTGGATGCAATTTTTACTGGACATCTTTTCCAAAAAGAAACGGATTTTCGATCGATTTTAATAAAGTTCGGAGGAGAAAATAGAGACATTGGTCAAAATAACTTACTTTTTTAAATATTTAACATTTGTAGTTGTTAAATCTTTTCAACTTGAAACTAGTTTGAGAGCAAATTAAAATGAGCGCAAAAGAAAAAATTTCATTAAAATACTGAACCTGATTCACCAAAACTATCACTATAAAACTAAGATATTCTTAAAGATAACCACATTTTGACGGCTTTGAAAGTTTTGGATCGCCCTATAAATAGTGTGTTGGCAAGCAGTACAAAATTCACCTCTGACATAAGCCGAATGTCACCGCCGATGGGACAATGCTTGCACCCAAAAGCGACCATAATTTTCAAAAAAAGAGTTTGAGGTATCTTTACCAATTTCACAGTAACAGAAGAATTTTGGTGATTTTCGATTTTTCTAAATCCTGGCTACGTCCCTGATGGGAGGTATAACTAAAACTGAACAAATTCCTATGAAATTCATCAGTCATCATAACAGTTATAAGAGAAACCTTCGTGCCAAATTTTGCGAAGATCGGTTAAATTATTCAATATTGTCCAAAATCGGACAAAAATATATATGGGTGCTATATCTTAATCTGAATCGATTCCATTGAATTCAATAGCAATACCAATTCGTGTAAATTGTGTACTAGTCTAAATCGGACGAACATATATGTGGGAGCTATATCTAAATCTGAATCGAGTTCTATAAAATTCAACTATAAAGTCGAGTCTTTTACGAGAACGTCTTGTGGAAAGTTTTGTGAGACTCGGTTTACAAATGACGATATAATTGCAATTTTAGTTTAAATTGGGCGAGTATATATATATATGGGAGCTATAACTAAATCTGAAACAGTTTCTATGAAACTCCCCAATAATGTCAAAATTTATAAGAGAACACCTCGTGCGGAATTTGGTTTACAAATGACGATATAATTGCAAATTGAGTCCAAATATGACGAATATATATATGAGAGCTATATCCAAATCTGATACGATTTTTCCAATATCAATAAGCTTCGTCTCTAGGCCCAAGACAATACTTGTGCCAAATATGAAGACGATCGGATAAAAATTGCGACTTGTACTTTGTACACAAATTAACATGGACAGACAGACAGACACAGCTTAATCGGATCAGAAAGTGACTCTTAGTCGATCGGTATACTAATCAATGGATTTATCTCATTTCCTTCTGGGTGTTATATACAAATTCACAAAGTTATAACACCCTGGACCACAGTAGTGGTGTAGGGTACAAAAATACTAAAGATGAGAAAAATGCAAGCGTAAACTTCATCAATTCTAGCTCCCTAATATTTACAAACAATTATCCAAATCCACAGTGGGAACGATTTGAATCCGCATGCTTTGTAGTAAAACGAATATTTAAATCATGTATTTATTTATTAATTTATTCAATAATTACACTTATATCTTATTTACAAATATAATAGTTAAATCGATGAATGCAGGGGTCTAAGGTTTACGCGAATTTTAATATGTAGTAGGATAACACCAAATTGGACTATTAAAGTCGAAACCAACAAAAAATATTGAAATCACAAAATGCTAATTAGTCTAATAATAATTTTGGATGTTTGGTCTGCTATGTCGTCATTAAAGTATTTAAAACTCTAACTACAACCAATTCAACGTTTACAAACTTCAGAAACATTATAATTGTAAGGGTTTAAATTTTATCCGAAATGTATTCAAATCCATTCTTCAGGAAGCATTTAAGATCATACGAGTATACAACTTTAAATATAAAAACAAAAAGTTATTTCTTCTCTCTCAATTACATAAAGTTATCTTAATGCTTCATTTGTGGTTCATAACCAGACATTTGCTTCCCATTCAATCGGCAACAATTTAAATGTATGTACAAATGAGAAATGTCTATTAAGTTTGATGTGATGGAGGAAATAACATTTTGGGGAGAAATTTCATGAAGAGAATTTCCGTAACTAAACATGGATTTAATGAAAGAAATTCACCTTTGCACACAGTCACAAGCAAATAAACACATCCAAACACTTCTTATATTGACACATGTGAACATCCAGACAGTAAGGTGGTGTCATTTTTGGGTCATATAATGTGTTTAAATATGTGAATACCAAGCCAAGACCTTCCGTTTCAAAATCCTTAAATTGCTTTGTCACAAGGCCTTCTGTGAAAAGAACCTTTTAAGGCTGTAGAAGCCACAATTTACAAAATTTAGCATGAGGTGTTTTATTTGACGTACCAATACGTGCGCAAAATTTCACCAAAATCCGATAAGATTTGGATATAGCTCCAACATATATCTTTCATCCGATATGGCCTTTCAAGGCTGTAGAAATACTCGATATTTCAATAGATATGCAAAATTAAAGTCTGACTAGATCTATAGATAAATTCTATATATTAAAATTAGTACGTAGACTAGGTGGTGTAGGGTATTATATAGAAACAAACACCTCAGGGTTTTTTTTTCCAAAAAGGCAGCGGAAAATATTATTTAACGAATTATAAAAAAAAGAGGGGCGAATTAAGGTCTAGCAGCCGACATAGACTAACAGTAATGTTCCCACGACGAGCTTGCTTACCTACAGCAGCTTGACGAGGATGGACACCTCCATATGAAAATGTGGTAACAACACAAACAGTAATTTATATTACCGTAACTTTATGAATTACATGCATTGGGCAAGTAAACCAAACAGAAAAACATTTATCTAGAATATGTTATAATTAGATCGATACTATCGAAGCATAAACAAGATCAGAATTGCTTCCAGATATTTAAAAAGGTAGTGGAAAGACTGTTGTGGGGGAGTTTTATCTTTTGAATATAATAAGTACTTATTAAAATATTGAGCGGCTAGACTTTTTCAAAATCGGAATGTCATAACAGTCCTGTTTCCGATTCAATTAAAAGATGATTGAAAACAATGAAAACAACCGTTTTCCGTTTATAAAATCAGCAACGAAGTTAGTGGTCTAGGCCGTCATTCCCTAGAATGACTATATCGGACTATATCTAGATATAGCCCCCATATAGACCGATCCTCCGATTTAGGGTCGTAGGCCCATAAAAGTTACAATTATTATCTGATTTTGCTGAAATTTGGGACAGTGCGTTGTGCCCTTAGACATACTTCGTCAATTTGGCCCAGATCGGTCCAGACTTGGATATAGCTGCCATGTAGACCGATCCTCCTATTTAGGTTCGTAGGCCCATAAAAGCTACAATTATTATCCTATTTTGCTGAAATTGGAACAGTGAGATGCCTTAAGCCCTTCCACATCTTTAATTAATTTTGTTCTGATCGGTTGAGATTTGGATATAGCTGCCATATAGACCGATTTCTCGATTAAGGTTCCGATGTCGCCGAGATTTGGGACAGTTAGTTAAGTTAAGCCACTTGACATACTTCTGCAGTATGGCACAGATCGGTCCAGATTTGGATATAGCTGCCATATAGACGGATCTCTCTGTTTTAGGTTTAGGGGCCATAAAAGGCGCATTTATTGTCCGACGTCGCTGAAAATTGAGACGGTGAGATGTGTTAGGCTCTTTGACGTCCTTCTTCAATTTGGCCGAGATCGGTCCAGATTTAAAAATAGCTGTCATATAGACTGAACTCTCGATTAAAGGTTTTGGGCCCATAAAAGGTGCATTTATTGTCCGATTTCGTCCAAATTTGGGACAGTGAGTTGTGTTAGGCTCTTCGACATTTTTCTGCAAATTAGCCCAATTCGGTCCAGTTTGGATATAGCTGCCATGTAGACCGATATCTCGATTTAAAGTTTTGGCTCCATTAAAGACACATTTATAATCCGATTTTACTGAAATTTGACACAGTGACTTATATTAGGCTTTTCGATGTCCGCGTCGTATATGGTTCAGATCGGTTTATTTTTGGATATAGCTACTAAGAAGACCAATATTTTGATATACACAATTGAACAATGACTTGTACTTATTAGTATTTGGTCTAAATCGGAACATATTTCGATATGACTGCTATGGGACATAAGGTATGCAATTTTCACCCAATTTTGATGAAAAGTGGTTTATATATATACCCGAGGTGGTGGGTATCCAATGTTCGGCCCGGCCGAACTTAACGCCCTTTAACTTGTTAATATTCAATTAAAAAAGTGATACAATCATCTAAATTTTTAATTGAAAATTTCAAGTTTCAATCACGATCGTAATTGAAACAGTTCAGATTCTATAAAAAAAAATGTTCGTGATATTTTTTTCTGTGAAAAGTCTAACAAAATGCGAATTTTCTCCGCTAAATCAGACAAGTTCCCAGAGGGATGAGCATTTTCTATAGTCTTTTTTTTCTCGACATCCTCACAGCTTCTGCAGAAGTCGTTACACACAGCATTCAATCTGTCATGACCTGTCACGACCAGGGATACCGTTGAGCGACTAAAGTTATGACGGGAAGTCTCGTTGTTTTGTACTGAATAGTTTGGAGACTTTCTTCACTATTTTTACTGGTGATCAAGTGCCAGATAATATTACTCTGTAATGAGGGGAAATTGGTTTAGATTTAGATATAATAACTACACGTGCATATATTACTCAATTTTCATTTATAGAGCCGTAAAAGTCACGATAGCCCGACGTACTTAGTTAGTTATTAGCATTATTTTGTTTAGCATTAAATAGCCATTCCTAGACTAATTTTTAAGAAAACTACTTTTTTGTGCGGCTTTTTTTAAGAATAATCCAGTTTTTGTACGACCTTTTCCAAATTCTCAACTATAACCATGGTCATGACAAACAGAATGACTGAGACGTCTGTTCTAGCCAGCGACAGCAAAACGGTAGACCTCTTCAGGTCTAGATTAGGCCACATAATTCTGGAGTGTTCACGGTTCTCACTTCACGGCCATCTGTCATTCATGGTCTTTTGGGCCTGATCCTGAAGACCTAGCCTACATGTAGCTAGAGGCATACCTAACGTGAACATCCCATTTAGGTGATAAAGCGAAATTTTGGAGGGAAAACTCTTTAAATGGGTATTAACATCTATTAAACAAAATACATTTTTTCGTAACCTTTCGTACATCCTTTCTATTCCAAGAATAGCATAGCAAAGAACTTGTAAAAGTTGAGCAAGTGTATGTTATTATTCAAAACACTTTCAGTGGTTAGATGAAAATAAAAGCGAGCAAACAGACAAACCAAACGAACCGGTCCTTCGATTTGCTGTAGGTCAATGCGGCCTAAGCACAAAAAGCACTTGCAGTGATGTGTTTTTGTTGTTCTTAGCATTGATGATTAGTTTGTATCGGAATAGTGAAAAGTAAAGCCTTCTTTTCTCTTGCTGTGCTATGGAGATTTACAGGACTTATTGATCCCTGTTTCAAAACAAAAGCGTGCTCTACATCGTGCTCAAAAGTCTTTGGGTATGTACATAGGGCACCTTAATCATTTTGACAAAGGTGCCGATGAAGTAACATGGCGTAACAAAAAAAAAGTAACATGGCAGTCAAAGTGTTTTGCATAATAACACACACTTGCTCATCTTTTATAAGTTCTTTGCCATGTTATTCTTTGAACAGAAAAGAAAGCATTGAATTTGATCTCGGCTGGAAGATGTTCGAAAAGTCACGAAAAGATTTTAAAAATCATAACAGAAGAGCGTAAGTAGATAAAAACAAGTAAAAGCGTGCTAAGTTCGGCCGGGCCGAATCTTATATACCCTCCACCATGGAGCGCATTTGTCAGTTCTTTTCCCGGCATCTCTTCTTAGGCAAAAAATTATATAAGAAAAGAAAGAAAGAAAAATCTGCTATTAGAGCTCAAGATATGATCCGGGTTAGACCACAATTAAATTATATGTTGGAAAGTAAAATAGAGAGATCGATTTATATGGGAGCTGTATCGGGCTATAAACCGATTCAGACCATAATAAACACGTATGTTGATGGTCATGAGAGGATCCGTCGTACAAAATTTCAGGCAAATCGGATAAGAATTGCGCTCTCTAGAGGCCCAAGAAGTCAAGACCCAAGATCGGTTTATATGGCAGCTACATCAGGTTATGGACCGATTTGACTCATACTTGGCACAGTTGTTGGATATCATAACAAAACACGTGGTGCAAAATTTCATTTTAATCGGATAAGAATTGCGCACTCTAGAGCCTCAAGAAGTCAAGACCCAAGATCGGTTTATATGACAGCTATACCAGGTAATGGCTTGAATTAAACCATACTTAGCACAGTTGTTAGAAGTGATACTAAAACACTATGTGCAAAATTTCAGTCTAGTCGGATGAGAATTGCGCCCTCTAGAGGCTCAAGAAGTCAGGACCCAATATCGGTTTATATGGCAGCTATATCAGGTTATAGACCGATTTGAACCACACTTGGCACAGTTATTGGATATCATAACAAAACACGTAGTGCAAAATTTCATTCCAATCGGATAAGAATTGCGCACTCTAGAGGCTCAAGAAGTCAAGACCCAAGATCGGTTTATATTGAAGCTATATCAGGCTATGGACCGATGTAAACCATACTTAGCACAGTTATTGGATATCGCAGCAAAACACGTCGTGCAAAATTTCATTCAAATCGGATAAGAATTGCGCACTCTAGAGGCTCAAGAAGTCAAGACCCAAGATCGGTTTATATGGCAGGTATATCAGGTTATGGACCGATTTGAACCATACTTGGCACAGTTGTTGGATATCATAACAAAACACATCGTGCCAAATTTTATTCCAATCGGATAAGAATTGCGCACTCTAGAGGCTCAGGAAGTCAAGACCCAAGATCGGTTTATATGGCAGCTATATCAGGTTATGGACCGATTTGAACCATACTTGGCACAGTTGTTGAATATAACAACAAAACACGTCGTGCAAAATTTCATCCCAATCGGATAAGAATTGCGCACTCTAGAGGCTCAAGAAGTTAAGACCCAAGATCGGTTTATATGGCAGCTATATCAAAACATGGACCGATATGGCCCATTTACAATACCGACCGACCTACACTAATAAGAAGTATTTGTGCAAAATTTCAAGCGGCTAGCTTTACTCCTTCGGAAGTTAGCGTGCTTTCGACAGACAGACAGACGGACGGACGGACGGACGGACGGACGGACAGACGGACGGACATGGCTAGATCGACATAAAATGTCACGACGATCAAGAATATATATACTTTATGGGGTCTCAGACGAATATTTCGAGTAGTTACAAACAGAATGACGAAATTAGTATACCCCCCATCTTATGGTGGAGGGTATAACAAGTAAAAGCGTGCTAAGTTCGGCCGGGCCGAATCTTATATACCCTCCACCATGGATCGCATTTGTCGAGTTCTTTTCCCGGCATCTCTTCTTAGGCACAAAAGGATATAAGAAAAGAGATGCTCTGCTATTAAAACGATATCAAGATATGGTCCGGTTCGGACCACAATTAAATTATATGTTGGAGACCTGTGTAACATTTCAGCCAATTCGTATAAGAATTGGGCCCATTGGGGCTCACGAAGTAAAATAGAGAGAACGATTTATATGGGATCTGTATCGGGCTATAGACCGATTCAGACCATAATAAACACGTTTGTTGATGGACATGAGAGGATCCATCGTACAAAATTTCAGGCATATCGGATAATAATTGCGACCTCTAGGGGTCAAGAAGTCAAGATCCCAGATCGGTTTATATGGCAGCTATATCAGGTTATGAACCGATTTGAACCTTACACACAGACACAGTTGTTGAAGGTAAAAATAAAATACGTCATGCTAAAATTCAGCCAAATCGGATAGGAATTGCGCCCTCTAGAAGCTCAAGAAGTCAAGTCCCCTGATCTGTTTATATGACAGCTATATCAGGTTATGGACCGATTTCAATGATACTTGGCACAATTGTTGGATATCATAACGAAATACTTCGTGCAAAATTTCATTTCAATTGCGCACTCTAGAGGCTCAAGAAGTCAAGACCCAAGATCGGTTTATATGGCAGCTATATCAGGTTATGGACCGATTTGAACCATACTTGGCACAGTTGTTGGATATCATAGCAAAACATGTCGTGCAAAATTTCATTTCAATCGGATAAGAATTGCGCACTCTAGAGGCTCAAGAAGTCAAGACCCAAGATCGGCTTATATGGCAGCTATATCAAAACATTTACCGATATGGCCCATTTACAATACCAACCGACACTAATAAGAAGTATTTGTGCAAAATTTCAAGCGGCTAGCTTTACTCCTTCGGAAGTTAGCGTGCTTTCGACAGACAGACGGACGGATAGTCGGACGGACATGGCTAGATCGACATAAAATGTCACGACGATCAAGAATATATATACTTTATGGGGTCTCAGACGAATATTTCGAGTAGTTACAAACAGAATGACGAAATTAGTATACCCCCCATCTTATGGTGGAGGGTATAAAAATATTTGTATACCCTTCACCATAGGATGGGGGTAAACTAATTTCGTCATTCCATTTGCAACACCTTGAAATATTAATCTAAGACCCCATAAAGTATATATATATATATATATATATATATATATATATATATATATATATATATATATATATATATATATATATATTCTTGATCTTTATGGTGACATTTTAAGTCGATCTAGCCTTGACCGTCTGTCCGTCTGTCTGTCTGTCCAAAGGAGGCTAACTTTCGAAGGAGTAAAGTTGTGTGCTTGAGATTTTGCACAAATACGTCTTATTAGTGTAGGTCCATATTTGATATAGCTGCCATATAAACCGATCGTGGGCCTTGACTTATTGAGCTTCTAGAGAACGCAATTCTTATTCGATTTGGCTGAAATTTTGCACATATTGTTTTGATAAGACTTCCAACCACTGTGATTCAAAAGGTATGATCTTAATCGGTTCATAACCTGATATAACTGCCGGTTTATATGGCAGTTAATTTGATTTTCTGAGCCTCTTGAAAGCGCAATTATCATTCAATTTGCCTGAACTTTTCGAGGTGATATTTTTCTATGACTTGTACGGCATGACAAATACGGGCCATATCGGTCAATAACATTATATAGCTCATATATATTTGAAAAATTAATTTAAAGAACTTTACAAATGCGATCCATGTTGGATCGTATATCAACAAAAAAATAGTCTTAAGGCGTTAAATCGCACTATCTAGGAGGCAAATTCACCGGTCCCGAAAGTGAAATAAAATGTTCACCGAACTCGCCTCTCAATTAGTCCATTGTTACGCGTGCTGGGTGGCATGTGGCACCGTGTTGTTGAAACCACATGTCATGCAACTCAAGCTCTTGTATTTTGGGCAAAAAAAGTAGGATATCATCTCATGGTAAAGATTTTTTTTAGTTTCCATAACATTTCTGATTTTAGTTTTGGGGAAACACAAAAGCAAAAATACATACATACAGATGGTCACTTTAGGCATACCCAAAAGTTCCAATTCCCCTGTAATGTGTAGGTTCCCTAGTATAACACTATGGCCTGGCACTCAGAACAGGTGAATTTTGAACTGTTCAGCCATCTCATTGAGAGATCTGCTACAGACGAGGGTGGTTTTTGAATTCCGAAATATGATTCCCTGAGATTTAATGGCTACCTGGCTGTCTGAGAAGATATTTGTGCCAGTCGTTGTTATGGCATTACATCTTAGACATTCCACCACTTTAATTGTAAGGATATCCGCTTTGAAAAAAGAACTCGGGCATTGTACCATAAATAACACCAGTGGTCGTAGCGGCTGCATGGCCAAAGGAAAGCTCCCTTAGTCTCAAAGCAGTGGTCACATCAATTTGTCCAGCTACAATGTTCAGAAGCGTTAAACATTAAATTCAGTGCATCAGATGGTGCCGTCCTCAGTGCGACTATAATGTACAAACAAGTCATCCTTCAGATCCAGCTGAGTATTGAACTGAAGGTGGACTTTTGAAGCGTTATCTACCAGACTAAAATACCATTCAGTTTTTTAGGTTTGACAACTGCAGGATATTATATACCCAGTGACATGACATACGGTTTAAACCCCCAACGTTTGCCAGTAGCTTTCTTGCAGGCGTATAGAGCCAAATTTACGCCTAGACCACTTACGAATTCCTGAAGTATATTTCAAAGAGAGCCGGGAAACTTCCCGCAACCGCAATAGCCGCATCATCAGCATACACAACCTCTTTTACACTTTTTTCTTCCAGAGGCAATAACATATTGTTAATGGCTATAAGTAGAGGAG
Organism: Stomoxys calcitrans; assembly: GCF_963082655.1. NCBI lineage: Eukaryota > Metazoa > Arthropoda > Insecta > Diptera > Muscidae > Stomoxys > Stomoxys calcitrans. The sequence continues at coordinate 140,879,685 of NC_081553.1, read as the reverse complement.
ACAGTATACCTCAATGAGGTGCCCCTCTGCTAACTCATCCCTTTCATTACACTTTCTTACGGTAGTATTGATGCCTAGAAACTCCAGCTTGAAAGCAATGTCTTCAATGCCAAGAAATGCTACCATTGTGTATTCCTTGACAGTGAGTGAGTCTTCGATGTAGCCAGCCGGACAGACTAACAGGACGAAACTCTTTCGCCTTAGTGTGGTTTGGTTTTCCTGCTTTCGGAATGAAAATGACCTTTGTGCAGACACAACTGTGGGCAAAAAGCAGTAATTATAATTAAGGTCCGGGATATATTCTATAATGTCCAAAAAATTCGACAAACAATCTTTTTAATTTTCGCAGAGGCTGGCGTCTTATTTTGTTGTTTGTGAATGCATTTCTTAACAGATTTTCAATTTTTTTACAGATTTGGAAAGCTGCTATATTTAAATATGTGCCACGTATTATACTATAAGGTCTGCTTTTGAGTCAAAAGTATTTCGTATTACAAATCAAAAAATGCGAAAAATGGCAATTTTTGGGATTTTTGTTCAAAACATTTTTAGTCATTGAAACGTTTCTAAAAAGAAAATTTAATATGAAGCTGTCAATTTATCTTATTATTCTGCAAAGAAAACTTTTTTAAATACAATTTTCATAATTGCATTTTTTTACGAAAACCTTCGAGTTTTCCAAACGAAAAGCTGAAACCTCAATCTGTTAAGATATTCTTGTTACAACAGCTGGTAGCCAATTTCATGCAAAAAAAAAATGTTGCGCTATTCAAGAATTGATTTCTCTACAGCTATCTTACAGAAAAATGCCTATTTGGAAACATCTCTGCCCAGTATGAGAATTTTGGTTATTTTCTTCTAGAAATATACCGAAAATTCTAATTTTTTTTAAAAGATAATTGACTGCAAAATACTGAAAAACTAGAACGATATGCTGTTAGTTTTAATCTCGATTGGAATATTGATTTTGAAAAATGTGTACATTTGGGGCTTATTTTGTGTGTTTACCTAATAATCCAGCCAATATTAATTTGATTTCAGCTTGGACATTTTATTGTGAAGCAAGTCCTGACCATTCCAAAAATATATACTTTAAATTTAAATATTTTAAAATATATGCAAAAATGTCTATCCAAATGGATATCTCGGCTTTTTCCCTATACATTCTTTTTATACCCTCCACCATAAGATGGGGGGTATAATAATTTCGTGATTCTGTTTGTAACTACTCGAAATATTCGTCTGAGACCCCATAAAGTATATATATTCTTGATCGTCGTGACATTTTATGTCGATCTAGCCATGTCCGTCCGTCTGCCCGTCCGTCCGTCTGTCTGTGGAAAGCACGCTAACTTCCGAAGGAGTAAAGCAAGCCGCTTGAAATTTTGCACAAATACTTCTTATTAGTGTAGGTCGGTTGGTATTGTAAATGGGCCATATCGGTCCATGTTTTGATATAGCTGCCATATAAACCGATCTTAGGTCTTGACTTCTTGAGCCTCTAGAGTGCGCAATTCTTATCCGATTGGAATTAAACTTTTCATGACGTGTTTTGCTATGATATCAAAAAACTGTGCAAAGTATGGTTTAAATCGGTCTATAACCTGATATAGCTGCCATATAAACCGATCTTAGGTCTTGACTTCTTGAGCCTCTAGAGTGCGCAATTCTTATCCGATTGGAATGGAATTTCGCACGACGTGTTTTGTTATGATACCCAACAACTGTGCCAAGTATGGTTTAAATCGGTTCATAACCTGATATAGCTGCCATATAAACCGATCTTGGGTCTTGACTTCTGGAGCCTCTAGAGGGCACAATTCTTATCCGATTTAAATGAATTTTTGCACGAAGTATTTCGTTATGATATCCAACAAATGTGCCAAGTATGGTTGAAATCGGTCCATAACCTGATATAGCTGTCATATAAACAGATCTGGGGATTTGACTTCTTGAGCTTCTAGAGGGCGCAATTCCTATCCGATTTGGCTGAAATTTTGCTTGACGTATTTTATTTTTACTTTCAACAACTGTGTCAAATAAGGTTCAAATCGGTTCATAACCAGATATAGCTGCCATATAAACCGATCTGGGATCTTGACTTCTTGACCCCTAGAGGTCGCAATTATTATCCGATATGCCTGAAATTTTGTACGATGGATCCTCTCGTGACCATCAATAAACGTGTTTATTATGGTCCGAACCGGACCATATCTTGATATCGTTTTAATAGCAGAGCAACTCTTTTCTTATATCCTTTTTTGCCTAAGAAGAGATGCCGGGAAAAGAAGTCGACAAATGCGATCCATGGTGGAGGGTATATAAGATTCGGCCCGGCCGAACTTAGCACGCTTTTACCTGTTTCCTATACGTTCTCGACATGCATTCGAAAGACTTAAAAGATCTTAAAATCAGTCTGCCATTTTTGAATGAATCGAGATATTCTTCTTTAAATTTAAATTAATTTAAATTAAATTTCTTATAGAACGCAGGTTTTTATTAGTATGCAAAATTTGAGGGCCCTAGAGAGTCTGGACCCGATTCATGGGCCTTTGATTAAGTCATTCCCAACCAATTTTTGTGTGCACTGCGAAACGTTCATTTGATAAACTTAACAAGTAAAAGCGTGCTAAGTTCGGCCGGGCCGAATCTTATATACCCTCCACCATGGATCGCATTTGTCGACTGCTTTTGCCGGCATCTCTTCTTAGGCAAAAAAGGATATAAGAAAAGAGTTGCTCTGCTATTAAAACGATATCAAGATATGGTCCGGTTCGGACCATAATAAACACGTTTATTGATGGTCACGAGAGGATCCATCGTACAAAATTTCAGGCATATCGGATAATAATTGCGACCTCTAGGGGTCAAGAAGTCAAGATCCCAAATCGGTTTATATGGCAGCTATATCAGGTTATGAACCGATTTGAACCTTATTTGACACAGTTGTTGAAAGTAAAATAAAATACGTCAAGCAAAATTTCAGCCAAATCGGATAGGAATTGCGCCCTCTAGAAGCTCAAGAATTCAAATCCCCAGATCTGTTTATATGACAGCTATATCAGGTTATGGACCGATTTCAACCATACTTGGCACATTTGTTGGATATCATAACGAAATACTTCGTGCAAAAATTCATTTAAATCGGATAAGAATTGTGCCCTCTAGAGGCTCCAGAAGTCAAGACCCAAGATCGGTTTATATGGCAGCTATATCAGGTTATGAACCGATTTAAACCATACTTGGCACAGTTGTTGGATATCATAACAAAACACGTCGTGCGAAATTCCATTCCAATCGGATAAGAATTGCGCCCTCTAGAGGCTCAAGAAGTCAAGACCCAAGATCGGTTTATATGGCAGTTATATCAGGTTATGGACCGATTTGAACCATACTTGGCACAGTTGTTGGATATAATAACCAAATACGTCGTGCAAAATTTCATTTCAATCGGATAAGAATTGCGCACTCTAGAGGCTCAAGAAGTCAAGACCCAAGATCGGCTTATATGGCAGCTATATCAGGTTATGGACCGATTTGAACCATACTTGGCACAGTTGTTGGATATCATAGCAAAACACATCGTGCAAAATTTCATTCCAATCGGATAAGAATTGCGCACTCTAGAGGCTCAAGAAGTCAAGACCCAAGATCGGTTTATATGGCAGCTATATCAAAACATGGACCGATATGGCCCATTTACAATACCAACCGACCTACACTAATAAGAAGTATATGTGCAAAATTTCAAGCGGCTAGCTTTACTCCTTCGGAAGTTAGCGTGCTTTCGACAGACTGACGGACGGACGGACGGACAGACGGACGGACATGGCTAGATCGACATAAAATGTCTCGACGATCAAGAATGTATATACTTTATGGGGTCTCAGACGAATATTTCGAGTAGTTACAAACAGAATGACGAAATTAGTATACCCCCCATCTTTTGGTGGAGGGTATAAAAATGAGGTTAATTTTTTTCGTTTTCAGCTTGTAAGCTTTTTTATACTCTCCACCATAGGACACATCAAAATATTGATCTGAGACTCAACAAAGTATATATATTCATGATCGTCTTAACATTCTAAGTCGATTTAGCCATGTCCGTCCGTCTGTCGAAAGCACTCTAACTTTTGAAGGAATAAAGCAAGGCGCTTAAAATTTTGCGCAAATACTTCCTATTAGTATGAATTGGTTGGTATTGTAAACCGGCTGTATCGGTCCATGCTTTGATATAGCTGCCATATAAACCCATCCTGTGCGCAATTCTTGTCCGATTTGGCTGAAATTTTGCACAATAAATTCCACTTTGGCCCCAAACAGTTCATAACTTGGTATTGCTCAAATAGTATAGCAATTCTATCCATTATTCTTTGTTTGTCTGCAAAGGGATATAGGCTAAATAATTAGACAAATGCGATCCATGGTGAAGGGTATATAAGATACGGCCCGGCTGAACGAAACACGTTTTTACTTGTTTCATATATGACTAATAGATAGCAGTTTGACAGTAGAAAAAGTTCAAGTATTCTTTATTCGACTTCTGGGGTACTCCGATGATCTGTCTTTTTATACCCACCACTGACGGATGGGGGTATATTCATTTTGTCATTCCGTTTGCAACACATCGAAATATCCATTTCCGACCCTATAAAGTATATATATTCTTGATCAGCGTAAAAATCTAAGACGATCTAGACTTGTCCGTCCGTCTGTCTGTTGAAATCACGCTACAGTCTTCAAAAATAGAGATATTGAGCTGAAATTTTGCACAGGTTCTTTTTTTATCCATAAGCAGCAATTGTGTTAGGCCCTTTGATATATCTCATCAATTTGATGCAGATCGGACCAATTTTGGATATAGCTGCCATATAGACCGATCACTCGATTTCATGTTGCTCATTTATTTTCCGATGTCGCCGAAATTTGGAACAGTGAGTTAAGTTAAGCCCCTCGACATAATCCTGCAATATGGCACAGACCGGTTAAGATTTGGATATAGCTGTCATATAGACCGATCTCTCTATTTAAGGTTTTGTTCCCATAAAAGGTGCATTTATTGTCCGATGTCGCCGAAATTCAGGACAGTGAGTTAGGTAAAGCCCTTCGACTTCCTTCTGCAATATGGCCCAGATCAGTCCAGATTTGAATATAGCTGCCATATAGACCGATCTCTCAATATAAGGTTTTGGGTCCGATTTCGCCGAAATTTGGGACAATGAGTTGAGTTAGGCCCTTCGACATTTTTCTGAAACTTGGGCCAAATCGGTTCAGATTTGGATATAGCTGCCGATAGACCGATATCTCGATTTAGTTTTGGCCCCATAAAACGCTCATTTATAATGCGATTTCACTGAAATTAAACACAGTGACTTATGTTAGGCTTTTAGAAATCCGTGTCGTGTGTAGCTCAGATCGGTTTATTTTTAGATAAAGCTACTTAAAAAACCAACATTTTGTTATACACAATTGAACAATGACTTGTACTTATAAGTATTTGGTCCAAATCGGAACCTATTTTGATGCTATGGGACAAAAGGTATAAAATTTCCACCGGATTTTGATGAAAGGTGGTTTACGTATATTCCCGAGGTGTTGGTTATCCAAAGTTCGGCCCGGCCGAACTAAACGCCTTTTTACTTGTTATTTTGTATATTAGTGACATTTCTGAGTTTCATGATTCTATCTAATGTGATGTTTTATACCCTCCACCATAGGATCGTGGTCATTCTGTTTGTAACTACTCGAATTATTCGTCCATAAAGTATATATACATACTTGATCGTCGTGACATTTTATGTCCATCTAGTCCGTCCATGTCCGTCCGTCTGTCTGTCGAAAGCACGCTAACATTCGAAGGAGTAAAGCTAGCCGCTGGAAATTTTGCACAAATACTTCTTTTTGGTGAAGGTCGGTTGGGATTGTAAATGGGCCATATCGGTCAATGTTTTGTTATAGCTGCAATATAAACCGATCTTGGGTCTTGACTTCTTGAGCCTCTAGAGGGCGATTTGGATGGAATTTTGCACGTAGAGTTTTGGTATCACTTCCAACAACTTCGTTAAGCATGGTATAAATCGGTCCATGTCTTGATATAGCTGACATATAAACCGATCTCGGGTCTTGAGTTGTTGAGCCTCTAGAGTGCGCAATTCTTATCCGATTGGAATGAAATTTTGCACGACGTGTTTTGTTATGATATCCAATAACTGTGCCAAGTATGGTTCAAATTGGTTCATAACCTGATATAGCTGCCATATAAACCGATCTTGGGTCTTGACTTCTTGAGTCTCTAGAGTGCGCAATTCTTATCCGATTGGAATGAAATTTTGCACGACTTGTTTTGTTATGATATCCAATAACTGTTCCAAGTATGGTTCAAATCAGTTCTTAACCTGATATAGCCGTAATATAAACAGATTTGGGGACTTGATTTCTTGAGCTTCCAGAGGGCGCAATTCCTATCCGATTTGGCTGAAATTTTGCACGACGTATTTTATTTTTACTTTCAACAACTGTGTCAAATATGGTTCAAATCGGTTCATAACCTGATATAGCTGCCATATAAACCGATCCAGGATCTTGACTTCTTGAGCCTCTAGAGGTCGCAATTATTATCCGATTTGCCTGCAATTTTGTACGACGGATCCATCTTGACCATCAACATACGTGTTTATTATGGTCTGAATCGGTATCGATCTCTCTATTTTACTTCTTGAGAAGGGATGCCTGGAAAAGAACTTGACAAATGCGATCCATGGTGGATGGATAAAATATGGTTCAAATCGGTTCATAACCTGATATAGCTGCCATATAAACCGATCCAGGATCTTGACTTCTTGAGCCTCTAGAGGTCGCAATTATTATCCGATTTTCCTGCAATTTTGTACGACGGATCCTATCTTGACCATCAACATACGTGTTTATTATGGTCTGAATCGGTATCGATCTCTCTATTTTACTTCTTGAGAAGGGATGCCTGGAAAAGAACTTGACAAATGCGATCCATGGTGGATGGATAAGATTCGGCCCGGCCGAACTTGGCACGCTTTTACTTGTTTATGCTAAAGATTTTAAATCGGGGGATACATCCAAATATTTGTTGGATCAGGATCAGATTCAACAAGGCTGTCGAGAACCCAACTTGACCCACCGTTTAAAGGTTCACCGAAATTGGTTAATAAATGCAGGAGTTATTGGCTTAAGACCTAAAATACGCAGATCCGTCTATATGGAAGCTCTATCAAGATATAGAGCGATATAGTCGAATCTAACCTTCTTATGATAAATAAATTATCTGTGCAAATGATCAATGTCTCCATTTTTAAAGACTATCACCGGTATTCATAATACTTAATGTAGATTTGAAATAGGTTCATTCGACAGATTTCTTTTATAGAACTGTGATATAAGACTATTTTAAGGCTCTATTAAGTTTTGCGTGCAAGGACGTAAATATAAAGAACGTATGTACTTTATAGTGTCGAGGAGGCCACCGTAACGCAAAGGTTTGCATGTCCGCTATGACGCTGAAAGATGGGTATCGGACTTGACTCATTGATGTATGAGAAGGCATTGGCATTTGCATGATGATGGATATAATTAATTGTCTAATGCTATAAGAAACACATCGACTCATTCATTTTTATACCCACCAGCGAAGCATGGGGGTATATCCATTTTGTCATTCCGTTTGCATCACATCGAAATATCCATTTCCGACCCTATCAGCGTAAAAATCTAAGATGATCTAGACATGTCTGTCCGTCTGTCTGTTGAAATCACACTACAGTCTTAAAAAATAGAGATATTGAACTGAAACTTTGCAGAGATTCTTTTTTTGTCCATAAACAGGTTAAATTCGAAGATGGGTTATATCGGACTATATCTTGATAAAGCTGTCATATAAACCGATCCGTCGATTTAGGGTCTTAGGCCCATAAAAGCCACATTTATTATCCAATTTTGCAGAAATTTGGGACATTAAGTTATGCTAAGCCACTCGACATCCTTCTACAATTTGAACCAGATTGGTTGGATATAGCTACTATATAGACCTATTCGCCGATTAAGGGTCTTACCCCCATAAAAGGCGCATTTATTGTTCTATTTTGCCAAAATTTGGGACAATAAGTTGTATTAGGCCCTTCGACATTCCTCTTCAATTTGGTCCAGATCGGTTTTGAATTGGATATAACTGTCATATAGACCGATCTCTCGATTAAAAGTTTTGGGCCCATAAAAGGCGCATTTATTGTCAGATGTCGCCGAAATTTGGGACACTGAGTTAGGTTAAGGCTCATTGACATACTTCTGCAATTTGGCACAGATCGGTCCAGATTTGGATATAGCTGTCATATAGACCGATCTCTCCATTTAAGGTTTTGGACCCATAAAAGGCGCATTTATTGTCCGATGTTGCCGAAATTTGGGACAGTGTGTTGTTTAGGCTCTTCGAAATTGTTCTGCAACTTGGCTCAAATCGGTTCATATTTGGATATCGCTGTATATGGTTCAGATTGGTTTATTTTTAGATAAAGCATATAAAAAGACCACTATTTTCTTATACAGAATTGAACAATGATTTCGATATAGCTGCTTTGGGGCGTAGGGTATGCATTTTTCATCGAATTTTGACGAAAGGTGGTTTTCATATAAACCCGACGTGGTGGGTATCCAATTCGGCCCGGCCGAACATAAAGCCTTTTTACTTGTTTACTGTACAAATCTTATAAAAATCATGTTTTTGAAAATTCTGTACATATTATCTAATTTGGGCCGGGACGAATCTTGGGTAAATACCACCTTGGATTCTGCTTGAAATTTGCGGAAATGAATCTAGTTGAAGAGCATACAGTGACGGACAAAACTAAAGCACCATGTATGTATTGCAATCATAAACAATTTGTTTCTATTTTCTGTTATCTAAACTCCGAATTTAAAGAATATATAGCATAAAAACTTCACTATTTAATTTTTTTTTTTAATTTCTTCTTTTTCTTGTAAGGTAAGGAAAGGTCTAAAATTGGAGCGACAAGAGAGCATAACTGAAACGTTTTGACATATTTTCCACATAGATAGTCGTCGATGTCCATTCATTGTCCAGTTTTTCTAAAATTCTCAAAGAAAATGGTATGGAACAGTTGTTCTGAGGAATTCAGGGTGAGATTATAAAAAATTTGGATGAAGGGGAATTGGTGCCCAATATTCGACGGAGAAATAACCGTTTTAGGCAGTATTTTAGGTCATTAGATAACATTCAAGGCCGCGTGGGATTTTGCCTAACTTATACATTATTTTGGGAGGGCACTGTCTATTACATCTGTCCCTTCATCTCGTCTTGGAATTGATGTATTTTGATTATCATTGGATAAACCTTAAAAACTTTGTTTGACTTCATGCGTTAACCCCCATTAAAAGAGTTTATTTGGGCTTTTTCCATTACAATATTTTACATTTTTTTTTTAAATTTCTTAAAATAAAATTTTAAATTCTGTCAGAATGCCTATATGGTTCGTTCCCGTTAAAAATACAAATATTTACCCATATTCAAAAAAGCGGGAGTTCCCGGGATTTCCCGGCTTGGGAATACCCTATGCAAATCCCTAGCTATATCACTTTATAGACACACGCACACTTAGCACGTCCGTGTAATATGTACGTCCGTACATATTATTTAAGAAATATTAATTTTTGAAAATTCTCTTTAGAGTACAGCGAAACACACCGAGACAGTTCGTTTTTTATACTTCGCAGTCAAACACCCACCCTAATGAACGCACGCACGAACAAGGTCTCCTGTAAGGTGAATGATTTTGATGATGCCGATTTTTTTTTTTTCATATCATCCAACTCGTTCGTTTTGTTCTTGTTCTGCTCAGCATGGTTTGCCTTTTTTGGTGTTGGTGTTTTTGTTTGTTTGCTGTCGCTACGTTTTCAATGAAGATGATGATTCTGCTTCTGCTGATGATGCTGCTATTGCGGCATTAGGCGAGTATGTGACTAACAAAGGTGCCATTACTTTTTGGCATTCACGTTCGCTCTCACATTATTGGCAACTTCTCATGCGGGCGCAGAGATGCGAGATGTTACACATTGTTGCGATGGTTTGCAAAATTGAACTACTTATCATTCGTTCACATTTTCGGTTACATTCATGTTAACATTGTACTTTTATCATACGTAAATTCGAAGGTGATTATAAAAGGCACAAAAAAACTAAAAAGGCACTACTCGAAAATACGAACACATAATCATGTATAGGTTAGACGGGACTAAAAGAGCAATTTTTTAAATTTCTTTAACACATTTTCAATTAATGCGCCTTAGTCGAAACCAACCCAAAATACAGTCGAGGGCGGTTTTGTGTTCAGAAATACGTTTTCCAGGGATTTAATGGCTGCCTGGCTGTCTGAGAAGATATTTATGGCAATCGTCGTAATGACATTATATCTTAGCCATTCCACCACTTCCTTAATTGCAAGGATCTCTGCTTGATACACACTGCATTGGTCGGGTAACCTCTTCGATATGACCAGTTCTAGATCTTTAGAGTACACCCCAAAGCCCACCTGGTTGTTTAGTTTGGAACCATCCGTATAGAAGTCTATGTAACTCCTGTTACCAGGGATATCGTAGTTCCAATCGGATCAATCAGGAATAGTTGAACAGTCATTTTTATCAAAAAGCGGCTCAGGTAGGGTGTAATCCACACTGCCTGGAACATCCGATATTGTATCAAGTATAACACAGTGTCCGTGGCCGCCACATGACCAAAGAGAAAGCTCCCTTAACCTCACGGCAGTTGTCGCTGCAATTTGTCTAGCCACAATGTAGCATTAAATGCATTGCATCAGATGGTGTCGTCCTCACTGCGGCTGTGATGCACAAACAAACCATCCTTTGGATTCGGTGAAGTATTGAGCAGTATGTGGACTTTTGAAGTGCCCTCCACCAGACCACAACACCATATAGCATTATAGGTCTGACCACTGCAGTATATACCCAATGCATGACAAGCGGTCTAAGCCAATGGCTCTCTTGCAGGCATATAGGGCAAGAGTTGCCATTCTTACCCTTTCTAAAATGTTGGATTTGAAGCTCAATTTCCTGTCTAACAAAATAACAATGGGACTTTCTCACCAAGGAGACAGGTTCCATTGTACGCAACTTGTATCTCTTGCTGAAAAGAACTACTTCGGCCTTGCACGGATTTATACCAAGACCACTTTCGGCAGCCCAATTCGCTGTTCCACGTAGAGCTTCCTGAAGTGTATCTCTTAGAGTGCTTGGAAACTTTTCCCTAACAGCAATTGCCCTAACAGCATTGAAATACCACGTTCACGCCCTTTTCTTCCAGAGACAATAATATATTGTTTGTGGCTATATTCCATAGTAAAGGAAGCAGTATACCTCCTTGTGGTGTTCCCCTGCTGACCCATCTTTTTAGATCCACAGATCCCATGCAAAGCACCTTCAATGTCAAGAAATGCTACCATTATATATTCCTTGACAGCGAGAGAACACTCTATGTAGCCGACTAGGTCGTGAAGGGCTGTTTCGGTGCATGCGGCTGCCGCAACAGGCGGTCTCCAGGAATCTTTGCCCTAAAATATGTTTCTATCAACCCCTCAAGAGTCTTCAGCATAAAGGGTGACAGACTCATAGAACGAAAATCTTTCGCCTTCGTGTGGTAGGAATTTCCTGCATTCGGAATGAAAATGGCCTTCTTGTCCGTCCATCCCACAGGTATAGATGACATTCTGATACAAGCAGAGTATATCTCCCTGAGCATAGGAACCAGTCTACCAGACACAGCTTGTAATTCAACCGGTGATACATCATCAGGGCCTGGCGACTTTAAGGAGTCGAATCTTTTTATAGCCCAGTGACAACCTCATCTGGTGCCACGTTGTCCGTTGGAGAATTTCCCGGAAATGTGTATAAACGAGTAGTTTTAGTGTTTCCTCACTAGAGATTGTCCCTACATTCTCTGACTTCTGAATATACCCCACTGAAATAGGTCTCGAGGACAGAATTTTCCTTTGCCCAGAGGCCTCAGATGTATCCTCCACGGATCTGCAGAATTTTAAAAAGGATTTTTTCTGAGACTTTCTCCGCTCGCCCTTATATTTTTTTAGCTCAGCCCTATAGATGTCCCAATCGTGTGGTGCTCTTGTGGCTTTCGCTCTGTTGAAGAGTTTTCTGCAGTCCTTCCTTAGACCGACCAACTCTGGGGTCTACCATGGCGGTCGCAGTTTGTCCCTTGGCTTCGCACTAGGACATGCCGACACAAGCGAGTCATTCGGGGCCTTCGTGATCCGCTTGACCACTAAGTCTATATCCTCCGAAGTTTTCGCTCCCTTTTCAGGTCTAGAAGGGATAGACGTGCAGAATTTGTGCCGAAATTTATCCGCCTTGCTTCTGTTTAGCCGAGGGACCACTTCTGTAGTATTTTCTCCAAGGCTGAAACCAATATCACGATGATCAGAGAAGCTGTGGTCATCCAACACTTCCCAATCGCATATTCTTCCATTTATATCTTCCGACACAAAAGTAATATCTAGTACCTCCTGCCTGTACCTGGTAATAGAGGTCGGTTTATCCCCATTACTACTAATCGCCAGATTGCAACTTATAATATACTAGCTGACCCGGGCCCGCTCCGCTGCGCCTTCTTTTACTTTATATGGAACAAAAGTTTCCTTGAAATATTTATTTTCGACAATTAAAGATCTTTTAGTGAAATACCATGCTAATTTGATTAACAGTTTAACAATTTAAGTGCCTTTGTCTGAATCCCATATGATCTTTATTGGTCTACGAATCTAAGTTTGGATGTAATGTGTACTCCATTCTTAAAATAGTTCATTTCAGCCCGATATTCTCACGATGTCTGATTTAGTGGTGTTTTCGGGGAAGAGGTGGTCCCCAAGATACTTGGCCCTGAAAAAAATATCAGCATCGTGCTCTTCTCTCGAATACCATTTTTTTAAACCCAGTATTGCCATTGGCTTAAAAGGAGTTTACAGGATGAGGCGTCCCCCAAACACATGATCCAAAGATAGGTTATCAAATTCGTTTTCTAATCTCAAATACCTCTCATTTGAGCCACATATTGGCATGGTCGAAATATTTTTACCCCTTGGGGGGTGTTTTGGAAAAGGGATGATGCCCTAAATACATTGTCCTAAATTTAGATATCAAATTCGTATTTATTCCCAAATACCTTTATTTGAGCACCATATTGCGATGGTCACTAAAAAATTGCTGTTTGTGGGGTATTTTGGGAAAGGGGTACACCCCCAAAAAATTGGTCCCGAAAATGGGTATCAATTCTTGCTCTACCCCCCAATACCTTTCATTTAAGCTCCACATTGACATGGTGGGTAAATATGACCGATTTAGGGGTGTTTTGTGGGATTGGGGTGGTCCCCCAAACACTAAGCCCTCAAAATATATCAGCAAAGTGCTCTATTCTCATATATCTATATATGATTTATTTGAATCCCATATTGCCATTGCCCTCAATATTGTTGATATCAGATACGTGGTCTACTCCCCATTAATTTGAGCCCCATATTTAAATAGTCGGCAAACATGACCGGAGCAGTGAGTTGGCCTTGAAAATATATATCGGATTCGTGTTCCATTTTAAAAACCCTCATATTTGAGCCTCATATTGCAATAGTCAGAAAATACTTAATATTTGGGTGGTGTTATGGGGGTAGGGTGGAGCCATAGAGACTTCCCGATTATTGATGTCATATTCGTGCTTTACTCCCAAAGACCTTTCATTTGAGCCCCATATTGCAATGGTCTTAAATTTGTCCCCTTTGGGGGATGTTTTTGGTGAGAGGCGGCCCCCAAAACACTTGGTCCCATATTTGGATATCAGATTCGTATTTTACATTCAAATACCTTTTATTTAACCCCCATATTCCCATGGTCAGTAAATAAGTCCTACTTGGGGAGTGTTTTGGGGAAGGGGTGGACACCCAGAAACGTGGTCCCACATTTGGATATCAGATTCGTATTCTATTCGCAAATACCTTTAATTTGAGTCCCTTATTGCCTTGGTCGGTAAATATGTCCGATTTAGGGGTGTTTGGGGTGGTCCCCCTAGCATTTGGTTCGACAATTGGATATCAGATACGTTTTCTTATCCCAAATACCCTTCATTTGAGTCCCATATTGTCGTGATTGGTCTTAATATATGTTTGGTAGGTTTTAGGGTGGGGCAGCCCCCCTAAGTACCCCATCCGAAAGTTGAATACCAAATTTTTATTTTTAGGGTACTATATGAGAGTACACAATTTCGCTTAAATCGCACCACCCATCTCCGAGATCTGGCGTTTCTGAAAATTATCGTAAGGGGGAGGGTCCGCCTCCCTTCAGATATCAAAAAATGTAGTACCCTATTTTCACCACGGGGTCATAATGCACCATCTGTGAAAATTTCAAGAAAATCGGTTCAGCCGTTTCTGAGTCTATAAGGAACACACAAACATACAAACAAACAAACACAAATTGATTTTTATACCCTCCACCATAAGATGGGGGGTATACTAATTTCGTCATTCTGTTTGTAACTACTCGAAATATTCGTCTGAGATCCCATAAAGTATATATATTCTTGATCGTCGTGACATTTTATGTCGATCTAGCCATGTCCGTCCGTCTGTCCGTCCGTCCGTCCGTCCGTCCGTCCGTCTGTCTGTGGAAAGCACGCTAACTTCCGAAGGAGTAAAGCTAGCCGCTTGAAATTTTGCACAAATACTTCTTATTAGTGTAGGTCGGTTGGTATTGTAAATGGGCCATATCGGTCCATGTTTTGATATAGCTGCCATATAAACCGATCTTGGGTCTTGACTTCTTGAGCCTGTAGAGTGCGCAATTCTTATCCGATTGGAACGAAATTTTGCATGACGTGTTTTGCTATGATATCCAACAACTTTGCCAAGTATGGTTCAAATCGGACCATAACCTGATATAGCTGCCATATAAACCGATCTTGGGTCTTGACTTCTTGAGCCTCTAGCGTGCGCAATTCTTATCCGATCAGAATGAAATTTTGCACAACGTGTTTCGTTATGATATCCAACAACTGTGTCAAGTATGGTTCAAATCGGTCCATAACCTGATATAGCTGCCATATAAACCGATCTTGGGTCTTGACTTCTTGAGCCTCTAGAGTGCGCAATTCTTATCCAATTGGAATGAAATTTTGCACGACGTGTTTTCTTATTATATCCAACAACAGTGCCAAGTATGGTTCAAATCGGTCCATAACCTGATATAGCTACCATATAAACCGATCTTGGGTCTTGATTTCTTGAGCCTCTAGAGTGCGCAATTCTTATCCGATTGGAATGGAATTTCGCACGACGTGTTTTGTTATGATACCCAACAACTGTGCCAAGTATGGTTCAAATCGGTCCATAACCTGATATAGCTGCCATATAAACCGATCTTGGGTCTTGACTTCTTGACCCTCTAGAGGGCACAATTCTTATCCGATTGGAATGAATTTTTGCACGAAGTATTTCGTTATGATATCCAACAACTGTGCCTAGTATGGTTCAAATCGGTTCATAAACTGATATAGCTGTCATATAAACAGATGTGGGGATTTGATTTCTTGAGCTTCTAGAGGGCGCAATTCCTATCCGATTTGGCTGAAATTTTGCATGACGTATTTTATTTTTACTTTCAACAACTGGGTCAAATAAGGTTCAAATCGGTTCATAACCTGATATAGCTGCCATATAAACCGATCTGGGATCTTGACTTCTTGACCCCTAGAGGTCGCAATTATTATCCGATATGCCTGAAATTTTGTACGATGGATCCTCTCATGACCATCAACAAACGTGTTTATTATGGTCTGAATCGGTCTATAGCCTGATACAGATCCCATATAAATCGTTCTCTCTATTTTACTTCGTGAGCCCCAATGGGCGCAATTCTTAAACGAATTGGCTGAAATTTTACACAGGCCTCCAATAATAATTTAATTGTGGTCCGAACCGGACCATATCTTGATATCGTTTTAATAGCAGAGTAACCATTTTCTTATATACTTTTTTGCCTAAGAAGAGATGCCGGGAAAAGAACTTGACAAATGCGATCCATGGTGGAGGGTATATAAGATTCGGCCCGGCCGAACTTAGCACGCTTTTACTTGTTATATATAAGTAGATAGATTCAAACAAGAATCGACAAACGCCTAAGCCAATAATCGGTTTTTGCTCTGAATACTAAGAAAGCAAAAAGTTGACACCCGTTGCACTTCTACAATTTCTCTACTTAAAATAAAATTCTCTACTTAAATTTCTTTCTTAAAAGTCATTTACTCCTATCTAGCCTAAAGTTTTATTGAGCTTAATCACATTCGAGCCAATGTCATCCATGGACCAAATAAACCATAAAAATTTCCAGTCGGAGTAGACAAATAAGTGCTGATGGAACAATATTTCACAATACTCGTGATATTAGCGTTCATTTATGACACCCATGATTTATTTCTGCCCGGCCGATCGTCGGCCCTTAGTCCCTTTAAAATGTCCTTTGACAGAATGAATTGCGCCAGCTATCAAGAAGCCGTGACACTGAGTTCCGAGCACACTTCCTCAACGCAAAGATATTTGCATGTCGGCATGTGTGTGCGTGGATTTTCACCCGCACTTATATTTCTAAGCATTTAAAAATGTACACGCATACTCATACACATTCACACCCATAGGTGAGTGTATCAGAATCTGATTTTGACACTTGACTCTTTTTGACTTGCCTGCACCTACGAAATGAAGCAGCACGAAATTCGATTTTTTTTTTGAAAACCAAAGTGTTTCTCCAATCACACAAGCAGCACATACGAACATATAAATGGGGCTTGAGTTCATTGGAGTGGTGGGGCACTCTGACTTTGGGGTGTGGGTTGCTGAATGTGTGCTTATGGATTTGTTTTTGTTGGCTTAGGTCAACAAAAGTATGCAGAGATGACAAAGTCAAAAGGTTCCCTGTGTGTTAGTCTTCGCCTGGAGTGTATGTGTGTGCAGGTCGTGTAGAATGCTGACTTGATTTAAATTGACTTGATTTCCCACTCAACGAGCATGGCAGGCTTCAAGTATGAGGATTTTGGATATGGACGCGTTTGTTTGTGTGTGTGTGTGTATGGTGAGTGTCAACCTCATCCGTCCCTTAGCTCAGTATGCTGTTATTGCGTTAACTAAGCTCTTCTCATCGAACCCTTTCTGGCCATCACATAACCTCGACAACAAAGCACATCCCCATCAAAGAAAAAATGCTCATGCTAACACAGCGTGTTGGTGGCAATGGCAGAGGTGGTAAGGGCACTGGAGCAGGGAAGCAGGAACAAAACGAAACAGGAGCTGGTATGAGTACATTTTAAATTAATTATCATGACAATGACGAAGGTAAAATACTTTTCATTCTTCTTCATCATCTTCATTCTTCCACAGCCATTATTCTTAATTTTTTGTGTACTCTTTCCTTGTGCTGCAGCATGTTGAACATGGTGTTTTTTGTCAAAATAAAGAAAAATGTTCCACTGGAGCTGAGATTCGGTGTAATTTCATGGCTACATTTGTTTGTGTGCAAATGTCAACATGTGTACGCGTGTGTTGGCGAGTGTGTGTGAGTAAATGTGATTTGGTAAAAAAATTTGCTTTAACAATTACATTGGCCTTGTCATGCTTCGCGCCTTAAGTACGTCCCTACCCCCATGGGTGTGGGAGTAATTTCTTTGTTGCCGTTGGCATTGCCTTCGCCACTCCTGGCTGCTGCTACTGCTGCCGCTGATCACAATTAGGCCCTTTTCATTTTGAACAGCTAGGGCCAAAGTACGGTTGACAAATTACACGAGATTGTTGAAATTAATTGTTGCTTAATTAATAATCTGTTAGTGACTTGTAGTTTGATGCAATCACTGGCATCCACTTCGTCCTCTCCCTTTGTTTTATATTTACAATTATTTACAATCATCCATGCAAACATTTATGCATACACCAACAGTGACATCGCTTGTAGCAGATGCAGCTATGATGAGGTGGGGGGCAATGTATGTGCACTGAGTATTCACACCAAAGCAATTGATTTAATTCCGAAAGAAGACATTTGGTAGGCTCTGACATATATACGCACACATGTTATGTGTGCACAACATAGATAACTTATGGAACGAAGGACAGTATGTTAACGAATATTTCTATATCAGACGAATTGAAGATCGCTTTTGAGTGAACGTTACTTCAGTCCAGTCAAGCAGAATACTTGATGACATGCACTACATCAAAAACTCACTGGATTCAAGTTTTGAGCTTTTTAATACAACTTAATCTTTTCATTGATTTTATGACTTTCCCTTACTCACGAACCATCCATACATTACCCCTTTACGGATAGTGGATCAATGGGTGGGATAAGACTAAGGGTTCAAAATACTTTTAAGTTTTCTTTTTATTCTAACTGTGTAGTAATTTGCTTCAACATATTAAACGTAAGCCACAAATTTTGTTAAACTTAAATAGCTTTGTTTACAGTGAACCCTTTAACAGCCTCCCTACGTTAAAATGACCTTTTTTTTGCTCTCAAACCAAAAACTCTTTAATGGCAAAAACGTTTCGATAGGCGCAAGCGATTATTCGTTTACTAGGCTAATACAAATTTTTTTGTGTCTCTTCTATTGGAACGAAATGGAGAAAATTTCAGCGTATGTACCAGTGATTGGCAAAAATAGTCACTCTATTGCGCATAACTGTGTATCTACACCAGAAAATAATTCCAAGCAGGCCCATGGGCTTGCACATAATTGCAATTGTGCGCTGGTCACTAGTATAGACACATTCTCACACACACAAAAAGTTTTTTCTTTTTTTTTTGTTTGAGCCAAGAGCAGTCAGTTTGTTGAGCAGCTCGGTTGTTTGCAGATGGTTAACTCTTAAAGTTCAAATTTCTCCTCAGGTATGGAAATGCAACAGATAAATGACTACCAGGTATTTGGTAACATTTACGCAACAAAAAAATGTCCATCCCATTGCAGGAATTAAAATGTGTGAAAACAACATCTATCATAAGGATTTTTTAGCATTAGGAATACAGCAGATCAAAAAACAAAATAATAATGGAGTTGTGCAAAAGTTATAGGCTTTCATTATAAATGTGTATGACAACATCGAAATAAATCCAAATAAACTCGAAAAGAGCGTGAATTACCAGTTCAGATCTGCTTATAATTGGTAAAAAACTGAGTTTGAATTATTAAATTGAACTTGCCTTTTTTTCAAAATGCGCAATCTATTTTAAAATTACCAAGTAAAAGAGTGCTAATTCATGCATGGCCGAATCTTTTATACCCTCCACCATGCCTGGTATTTCTTTACAAGCAAACAAAGTTTAATAGATAAGAATTGTTATGCTATTGGAGCTATATCAGGTTATGGACCGATTCGGATCACACTTAGATTGAGCGTTGGACACCATAGTAGAAGACGTCGTACAAATTTTTTTCCCAAATCGGATAAGAATTGGGTCCCCTAGAAGCTCAAGAAGTATAATTAGGAGATCGGTTTATATGGAAGCTATATCAGGTTAGGAACCGATGTAGGCTATACTTAGCAGAGATATTGAAAGTCATAACGAAATACTCTATGCAAAATTTCAGCCATATTGGATAAGAATTTCGCTCTCTATAGGTACAACAAGACAAGATCAGAGATCGGTTTAAATAGCAGCTATATCAGAATATGGACCGATATGGCTTACTTACAATCCCAAACGACCAACACTAATAGGAAGTATTTTTGTGAAATTTCATGCACCTACCGATGCATCATGCAGTGATGCATTCAGTGATGCGTTCGTCGCCCATGCCCTTAACTTGTACTGCGTCGTCACGAAAGGCTTACAATTATGTTTATTGACGGCAGTCCTCTGGCCTTCATTGCCAAATCTGCTCTTGTATTCCCTTATGGCCCGGCAACCAAACAATGTGAATTGTACCATCCTAATAGCACGTTTACATAGAAATTTTCATGATCTGGATGTAAGTAAAATTTAAAACAAATCCTGTTCGTTTACGTACATGCGTATACATGAATGTGCATGTCACACACAACCATACACAATTCTTGAAAACAGTTGCATATTTTGGTACTTTTATCGATTATTTTGCCAAAAAATTGGGTCTATTTGGGATTTTAAAATAAATCCTGCAAAAAGGAAATTATTTGTGTATGATAAAACCTAACAAAAAACACAGAACTTAATACTTAAATCTCGAAACAGCCATAAATCCGGATTTAGTGGTCAATATAAAAGTACTTTAAGAGAAGGCGGGCGTTAATCTCCTTCCTACACTCCAAGACTGTTCCTAACCTTGCCGTTCTGGTTGGTACAGCCCTGATGGCCAGTTATCAGACGGTAAAGGCCTTTACACTTGATGTCCCCGCGTAAACACCAATCCACCACACTCATTTCGTGATCGCTCGGATGCCGAACAGTATTATGTTCAGACAGTCGGAATCAGTTCTCAGTCCCTGGGCTCTAAGGCGTACTTTGTCATCTAGTGTATATTATGAACTTACATATGGCAGTACCAGAGTTCCGCCAAGTGTCTTCCTCGTTAACAGACAGATTTCAGTCTTTAGGTTATCATTCAGACTCCTGTGTCTAGGCCAGTCGTTTGCCATCACCATTATCGTTTCACTTTTTTGGATAGCAGATTCTTATCCCTACCCCTTTGAGGTATTATAGCATCATCTGAGAAGCTGACGGTTTCCAATCCCTCCTAAGTCAGCAAAGAAAGTGGGTTATTCATGCCGATAAAATGTCCCCCTGTTCCACTTTCTCCCTTATCTTTATGTCACAGAACCCACAATTTATCCACCTGTTCCATAGCGTATAAAATATCCAGTCTCTACAGCAGGGTATTCTGTTCAGCTCTTTGAGAGGAATGCTGTCAAACAAAAATGGGCGGAAAAGTAGTACTCAGTAGTGAAAACGGCAAAAAAAATATAACAGTGGCAATAATTGAAACTATTGGCGGCATAATTTTTGTTTGTTATATTCGTTTCAATTCGTTTTGCTTTATTTATTTGCGAAACAATATATTAAACTAGCTGGACTGGGCTGCTCCACTGCGCCTCCTTTTACTCTTTTATTTTATCTTTGGGGGTGCTGGTACGCCCTTTCAGATATTGCGCCCCAATGTGGATATCATGTTGGTGCTCTACTCCCACATTTCGTTCATTTGAGCCTTATATTGCTATGGTCGGTAAATATGACGGGTATGGAGGTGTTTTTGAGGGTGAGGTAGATCCCCATATTGCAGATTCGTGTTCTACTCTCAAATACCTGTCATTTGAGTCCCAAATTTTCCTAATGTGAATTTTTACCCCTTTGACATGTTTTAGGAGGAATATCGCCCCATAGACTTGAACGCAAATTTTAATGTCATATTTTCTCCCAAATACTTTTCATTTGAGTCCCATACAGCCATGGCCGGTTAATATGCACATTTGGGGGTGGGACGACCTCCCATTTCCTGGACTTAGTTTTTTATGCCATATTTGTAATCTACTGCCGAAAACTTTTCATTTGAGTCCCAGATATTTTGATCTAATTTTGTCTGCCAGATTCAAAATCTAAACCCGAATACCTGTCATTTGAGCCCGATATTGATATGGACGTTCAATATTCGTATTCTACTCTTTAATACCTTTCATTTGATATCCACATTGTCTTTATCGGTCCGCCCCCTTCGGAGCGATATTGTCCTATGTTTCCTTCCAGTCCAACATACACAATCTATATGTAAATATCTATATAAATAAATATATAAAAATCTATTTGTGTTTGTTTGTTTGTATGTTTGTGTGTTCCTTATAGACTCAGAAACGGCTGAACCGATTTTCTTGAAATTTTCACAGATGGTGCATTATGACCCCGTGGTGAAAATAGGGTACTACATTTTTTGATATCTGAAGGGGGGACGGACCCTCCCCCTTACCCTAATTTTCAGAAACGCCAGATCTCGGAGATGGGTGGTGCGATTTAAGCGAAATTTTGTGTGCTCTCATATAGTACCCTAAAAATAAAAATTTGGTATCCAGATTTCGGATGGGGTACCTAGGGGGGCTGCCCCACCCTAAAACCTACCAAACATATATTTACACCAATCACGACAATATGGGAGTCAAATGAAAGGTATTTAGGATAAGAAAACGTATCTGATATCCAATTGTCGAACCAAGTGCTAGAGGGACCACCCCAAACCCCAAAATCGGACATATTTACCGATCATGGCAACATGGGACTCAAATAAAAGGTATTTGCGAGTAGAATACGAATGTGGGACCACGTTTCTGGGGGTCCACCCCTTTCTCAAAACACACCCCAAACAGGACTTATTTACTGACCATGGGAATATGGGGCTTAAATAAAAGGTATTAGAATGCACAATACGAATCTGATATCCAAATATGGGACCAAGTGTTTGGGGGGCCGCCTCTCACCAAAAACATCCCCCAAAGTTCACAAATTTACGACCATAGCAATATGGGGCTCAAATGAAAGGTCTTTGGGAGTAAAGCATAAATTTGATATCAATATTCGGGAAAAGTGTATATGGGGTCACCCCACCCCCACAATACCACCCAAATAGTAAGTGTTTTCTGACTATTGCAATATGAGGCTCAAATAAGAGGGTTTTTAAAGTAGAACACGAATCCGGTATATATCTTCAAGGCCAACTCACTGAGTGGCCGCCCATCCCTCAAAACACCACCCCAAACCCGAGCATGTTTGCCGACTATGGAAATATGGGGCTCAAATTAAAGGTATGTGGGAGTAGACCACGTATCTGATATCAAAATTAGGGGCCAACTGTCTAGCGGACGTCCCGCCACCATAACAACCCCCAAATAGTACGTATTTGCTCACCAAGACAATTTGAGTCTTAAAGAGAGTGGAACTAAATATTTATAGTTTTAAGGGCCAATACCCCAAAGCGGACATATTTGCTGACTTTTGCAATAAGGAGTTTGAATGAGATTAGAAAACGAATTTGATATCCAATTTTGAGGCCAATGGCAATATGGGGTTCAAATAAATGATATATAGATATACGAGAATAGAGCACGATGCTGCAATATTTTCCGGGCTTAGTGTTTGGGCGACCACACCAATCCCCCAAAACACCCCTAAATCGGCCATATATACCGACCATGTCAATGTGCAGCTTAAATGAAAGGTATTGGGGGGTGGAGTAAGAATTGATACCCATTTTCTGGACCAATTTTCTGGGGGTCAACCCCTTTCCAAAATACCCCACAAACAGCAATTTTTTAGTGACGATCATAAAATGGGGCTCAAATAAAGGTATTTGGAGTAGAATACGAATTTGGTAACCTATTTTGGGCCATGTGTTTGGGGGACGCCTCATCGTGTAAACTTCCCTAAACTAATGGCAATATGGGGTTTAAATAAATGGTTTTTGAAAGAAGAGCACGATGCTGATATTTTTTCAGGGCCAAGTGCCTGGGGGACCACCTCACCCCCGAAAACACCGGGCTGAAATAAAGTATTTTAAGAATGTACACCTTACATGCAAACTTAATTTCGAAGACCAATAAAGATCGTAGTGGATTCGGACAAAGCCGCTTATATTGTTAAACAATTAGTCAAGCGATATACTATTGGCTTGCCTAAAAAGTAATTGCGGATTTTTTAAAAGAAAGTAAATGCATTTTTAATAAAACTTAGAATGAACTTTAATCAAATATACTTTTTTTACACTTTTAGCTTTTTAAAGCAAGCTAAAAGTAACAGCTGATAACTGACAGAAGAAAGAATGCAATTACAGAGTCACAAGCTGTGAAAAAATTTGTCAACGCCGACTATATGAAAAATCCGCAATTACTTTTTGGGCAACCCAATATTTTCGTAGCATGGTATTTCACTAAAAGCTCTTTTATTGTCGAAAATAAATATTCCAAGGAAAATTTTGTTCTAAATAAAGTAAAAGAAGGCGCAGGGAGCGGGCCCGGGTCGGCTAGTTTTTTTTTATATATATAAGATTATAAGAAGTTAGGGAAAATAATAAGTGCAGATAGAAAAACCTAAACATTTTATTGCTGTCAACAATTAAAAATTTCTGTGGCCATTCCGAAAGAAAAAATATAATACCAACCCTAAGGGTGCAGAGAGAGAGCTGATATCTCTTATTTCCATGCGAGAAGAAAATTGTTATTCCGCAAAATGTATGAGAGTTTCGGAGCTGAAATTTGATTTATTTCATGTATATTGATTTTATGTCATTTAGTCTTGTTCTTCATTTTGGTTAGGTTAGGTTCAAGTGGCATCAGACTCACTAAGACGTTTTCGCCCATTATGATACCACAGGAACAGGAAAGGGAGATGCCTTCTAACTCATACCATTAAAACGTGCAGATGGCTTTGAAAAGTCCAACTTATTGCAAATGGTCACATTAGCTTAATCAGACAAGTTCTCAAAGAAATGAGAACCTAAAGTGGATTTCTTTTGACTGCCAGTGCAGGGCACACACAGCAAATGTTTTATAGTCTCTTCTTTTTCGACGTCCCGACAGTTTCGCCAAAAGTCGCAACTGCCAATCTGTCAGCATGTTTTCTGATCAAATACTGACGCGTCATGACAGACACAATCACTGAGACGTCCGATTTAGGCTGCGAACTGCGAAATGCCCCCTTTGTTACCATCTATCATTGGTGTTCTTCGGTCCTGATCCTGAAGACTTACGTGTCTTTATAGGTATACTCAGTACCCCTGGAAGATCTGCGACAGTTGTGGGCAGTTTTAAGAAATTAAAACCGCCAGGCAGCCTCTTCTCAGAGAAGAGAGAAGATATTTATACCAATTGTCGTTATGACATTACCACTTCTTTAATTGCAAAGATCTCCGCTTGATACACATTGCAGTGGTCGGGTCCCATTCTCGATATGATCAGTTCTAGATCTTTAGAGTTAACCCCGAATTCCACCTGGTCGTCTAGTTTGGCACCATCCGTATAGAAGTATATGTAAATTCTAAATATTACCAGGGATATTGTAGTTTAATTCGGTTTTATTAGGAAAAGTGGTGCAGTACTCTTTATCAAAAAGAGGCACAGGCAGTGTATAATCCACATTGCCTGGGAAATCGAGCATTGTATAAAGGATAACACAGTGCCGGTAGACGCCGCATGATCAAAGAGAAAGCTCCCTTAGCTTCATAGCAGTTGTCGGTGTGGCATCAAATTCAGTACATTATATGGTGTCGCAATTTGTGCGGCTGTTATGCAGAAACAAGCCATCCTTTGGATCCGACTGAGTTTTGGGCAGTAGGTGGACTTTTGTGGCGCCGTCCACCAGATAATAACACCATATAGCATTAAGCGTCTGATAACTGCAATACATACCCAGTGCATCACACGCTATTTAAGCCTCTCCAACATTTGTCAATGGCTCTCTAGCAGGTGTATAGGGCAAAAGTTTTCTTTCATGCACTTTCCATCGTGTTGGATTTGAAGCTCAATTTCCTGTCTTGCGAAACACCCAGGTTTTCTTGCGCTTTAAGTAAATGGAACATTATCTCCTCCCAAGGAAACTGAACTATCATTTTAGATCTACAGATCCCAAGCTTCCGGTAATGCGTCTTGTAGAAACTAAGATATTGATGTACTTTCTTTCGATAGAGTTGATGCCTAGAATCCCCAACTCCTTCAGGATCGACGTCGGTGTTACATTATTGAAAGCACCTTCAATGTCAGGAAATGCTACCATACATTCCTTGACAGCGAGAAAACCCTCTTTGTAGGCACCTAATTCGTAAAGGGCTGTTTCAATGGGCTTGCCCTTACTATATGCATGCTGTTGCCGAAACAGGCGATCTCCAGGGATATTTGCCCTAAGATATGTTTCTATCAACACCTCAAGAGTCTTCAGCATGAAGGATGACAGACTAATAAGACGAAAATCTTTCACCTTCGTGTGGTAAGGTTTTCCTGCTGTTAGAATTAAAAATGTCCATCCCGCAGGTATATATGACATGCTGATACAAGCAGAATATATCTCCCCGAGCCTAAGAACCAGTCTACCAGACACATCTTGTAATTCAACCGGTGATACATCATCAGGGCCTGGCGACTTGAAGGAGTCGAAACTTTATATCGCCCAAAATTTTTTGGCTCAGACACAATTTCCCTAATAGCTTCAAACGAACACATACCAGAGACAACCTCTCCCGGCGCCACATTGTCTGTAGGAGAATTTCCCTGGAAATGTGTATAAACGAATAGTTCTATTGTTTACTCACTAGACATTGTCCATAGATTCGCTGATTCTGAGTATACCCCACCGTAATAGGTCTCGAGGAACGAATCTTTCTTGGTCTAGAGGCCTTAGATGTAGCCTCCAGGGAGCTGCAGAATTGCAACCAGGACTTTGTACCGAGTCTTGTACCATACAAATTAAGGCTTGAAGGCGGCATCTACGGATCGTGTGCCATATATAGGGATGCCAGCCCGTAAAGACCTATTAATTTCAAGTTTGGCTAATACGAAATCTTTGGTGCTTTGCGACGGAAGAAGAAAACACATATTTAGACCACTCTTTGTAAGAATACAGACTCCCATTCTTCGGATCCTTGCGAAGATTAAATGTAGGAATACTTAGTCCACGAACCATTCCTCCACACAGCCAAGGTTCTTGGGTAAGAACCACGTCAAATCTTCCTACCATTAGTTCCGCCTTCCGAAGCGGCTTTACAATGGTGGAGATGTTTCTGCAAAATCCGGACCATAGTCAGGATTTAGAATTTCCACCACTGTCGCGTTTGTTCCATCTTCTGAGATCGCCAGTAGTTCATCCTCACAAGATTAGTTAAATCTTGTCATGATGAGTTTCGATACGCATTCAGGGGAAGTTTAGAAAGCTTTGGAAACGCTATTCCTCAGGACAATGGCCACGATTCTTCCACTGGCTGCTGCTATGGAACTTTGAGCGCTTTGGCGCACACTATGAGCCCAATCCCACCGGATGACTCACCCATATAAATTTTGTCTGGTTCCGCCTCGTCGTCTTCCCCCTCTGTTTAGGTCGTCGCAGGGGATTTCCAGTCTCCTGCAATCCGCTTGACTTTGGAGATGTAGTCGATGGTTCCTCAGAAAAGTGTTCAGCATCAAATGCAGAGTTGTCTTCTGATTCCCCAACCCCAACCCTGCTTCTATACACCTTCAGTTTTAACTTGTTGAATCCGTGGGATACAACTCCTTCAGATACAACTGCTTGCAGTGCGAACACTAAATGACTCCGGTCGCCATCAGCCTCATCCAATCAATCATTCTTCCAGTTAGTGGTTGAATGATTAGTATTGCAGTCTCCTGTCTCTCAAGTTTGGATTCAATATCAGAGGAAATCCTTGGTATCCATGTGTTGGCCATTGGTCCTGTCGGAATAGCCTCCTTCTTGACTAAATCCAGTGCTGCGCCTGGCCACATCTCGCCAATCTTCTTAAGGGTGCAACGACACATCTCAATTGAGTGTTGAAATCCGAAGTAAATTAGTTTGTAGCGGCCCCGATACCAACCTGTATCGTCGCAGACAAGAGGAGCCCTAGGTAATTCCGCAAGGACATCGGAGGAGTATACTAATGACAGTACCAGAGACAACCTCTCCCACTCCAATAGGTTCGGCCTTGTCCTTAAGACTCGAACCGGGTGTCTTGGTCAGGTTTCAGTAGCAGACGGCCTGATCCCACCACCGCATCCGTAGGGTCATTGGAGTCCATTCGAAGTCTACTCCCGGGCTCTAGATCTCTCGCACCACTGGAAACAGACGCAGATTATCAGCCGCTTAATGGATAACACCATTGTATCTATCCATGAGGGACTTCAAATCTTCATCGAAAACAACTCTCTATTACGAGTTACAGAAAATTCTTGCGCAGCGAAACAACAAGTACGTCCGCTCCACTTAAAGGTTCAAATGTTATTCATTTATGTTTATTAAATTGCTGTAAACGGTAATGGTTTCGTCTGATGAAGAGTATTTTACTATTCCCAGTGTGATTAATGCAATTATTAAAATCAAAGAAGTTTGGAAAACTCCATTTCCACTAAAAGGGAATAAAGTTGGTGAACCTCATTATTTATATAACGCCTGGAAAATGAATTTACTTATTATTTGATCGACATTAATTTTTTTTAACTGTAAACCATTAAAAACAAACAAGACATCGCGCTAAAAAGTTAACATCAACAATGCAAACAAACGCGCAGAAAGTTTTGAAACTGTTTTCTCGCATCCATCGGCTTTGCTCTCTGCACTTCTCGGCGTACACTATGTTATACATAAGTTTATGTGTATTGACTTGTATATAGAAAAAAATTACTAAAAGAAACAAGTAAAAGCGTGCTAAGTGCTGCTGGGCCGAATCTTATATACCCTCCACCATGGATCGCATTTGTCGAGTTCTTTTCCCGGCATCTCTTCTTAGCCAAAAAAAAGGATGCAAGAAAATATTTGCACTGCTATTAGGGCGATATCAAGATATGGTCCGGTTTAGAAAACAACTAATTTATATGTTGGAGACCTGTGTAAAATGTCAGCCAATTCGAATAAGAATTTCGCCCTTTGGTGGCTCAAGAAGTAAAATAGAGATCGATTTATATGAGAGCTGTATCGGGCTATAATCCGATTCAGACCATAATAAACACGTATATTGATGGTCATGAGAGGATCCGTCGTACACAATTTCAGGCAAATCGGATAATAAGTGCGACCTCTGGAGGTCGCAATTATTATGCCATATAAACCGATCAAGATCCCAGATCGGTTTATATGGCAGCTATATCAGGTTATGAACCAATTTGAACCTTATTTTACACAGTTGTTGAAAGTAAGAATAAAATACGTCATGCAATTTCAAGATCGGTTTATATGACAGCTATATCAGGTTTTGGACCGATTTGAACCTTACTTGGAACAGTTGTTGGACATCATAACAAAACACGTCGTGCAAAATTTCATTCCAATCGGATGAGAATTGCACTCTCTAGAGGCTCCAGAAGTCAAGACCCAAGATCGGTTTATATGGCAGCTATATCAAAACATGGAACAATATGGCCCATTTGCAATACCAACCGACCTACACTAAAAAAAAGTATTTGTGCAAAATTTCAAGCGGCTAGCTTTACTCCTTCCAAAGTTAGCGTGCTTTCGACAGACAGACGGACTGGCGGGCGGACATGGCTAGACCGACATAAAATGTCGCGACGATCAAGAATATATATACTTTATGGGGTCTCAGACGAATAATTCGAGTAGTTACAAACAGAATGACGAAATTAGTATACCCCCATCCTATGATGGAGGGTATAAAAACCAACTAAGAAATTTGTATGTGAAACAGTTAAATCTCAACAAAATTTTGCATTTAAATATAATTTTGAAAATCCGGCTTTAAAATATGTATTTCCTATAAAATGTTTTTTAAGTGGTTTCAACACTTTTTTCTTGAATTAAGTTGAGAGACTTATTGCTACGTATCAATACTTATTGCGTTATTTCATGATAAAAAAAAAGTCGATAGGCTAAAGGATATGTAAAAAAATACCAAACATGAGATCATAAATTCAAGTCTCCACGGCGGCAAATATTGTGAATTTTGTGCTAAATTTAGTTTAATAATATCTGTTCCTTAATGGAATGTTCATGGGCAAAATTTGCAATTTGCAATATCTAAAAATATAGCTATTTCTGTGAAAGAATAGGGAATAACTAAACAAGTAAAAAGGCGTTAAGTTCGGCCGGGCCGAACTTTGGATACCCACCACCTCGGGTATATATGTAAACCACCTTTCGTCAAAATCCGTGAAAAATGCATACCTTATGCCCTATAACAGCTATATCGCAATATATTCCGATTTGGGCCAAATACTTATAAGTACAAGTCATTTCTCAATTGTGTATAAAAAATATTTGCCTTTTAAGTCGATATATCTAAAAATAAACCTATCTGAACTGTATACGACACGGATGTCGAAAATCCTTACATAAGTCACTATGTCATATCAAATTTCAGTGAAATTGGATTATAAATGATCCTTTTATAGGGCCAAGACTTTAAATCGAGATATCGGTCTATATGGCAGATATATCCAAATCTTAACCGTTCTAAGAAAAATTGAGGAAGAATGTCGAAGGGCCTATTATATCTCACTGTTATAAATTTGAGCGAAATCGTACAATGAATTCGCCTTTTATGGCCCCAAAACCTTAAATCGAGAGATCGGTCTATATGGCAGCTTTATCCAAATCTGGACCGATCGAAGCTAAAATGAAGAAGAATGTCGAAAAGCTTACCGCAACGCACTGTCCCAAATTTCGGCGACATCGGACAATAAATGCGCCTTTTATGGACCCAAAATTTTAAATCGAGAGATCGGTCTATATGGCAGCTTTATCCAAATCTGGACCGATCTGAGCCAAAATGAAGAGAATGTCGAAAACTTACCGCAACGCACTGTCCCAAATTTCGGCGACATCGGACAACGCACTGTCCCAAATTTCGGCGACATCGGACAATAAATCTGGACCGATCTGAGCCAAAATGAAGAGAATGTCGAAAACTTACCGCAACGCACTGTCCCAAATTTCGGCGACATCGGACAATAAATGCGCCTTTTATGGACCCAAAATTTTAAATCGAGAGATCGGTCTATATGGCAGCTATATTCAAATCTGGACCAATCTGGCCCAAATTGAAGAATGAAGTTGAAGAGCCTAACTCAACTCACTGTCAAAAATTTCGGTGACATCGGACAATAAATACGCCTTTTATGGATCCAAAACCTTAAATCCAGAAATCTATCAATATGTTAGCTCTTTGCAAATCTGGACCGATCTGTGCCATATTGCAGAAGTATGTCGAGGGGCTTACACAACATACCAAGTTGCATAAAGATTTTGAAGGGTCTTACACAACTCGCTGTCCCAAATGTCGGCAAAATCACACAATAAATGCACTTTTTCTATCCCAAAACTCAATCAAAATTGGATAAAAATGTGGTTTTTAAGTGCCTATAAATCGGCGGATCGGTCTATATGGGGGTTATATCAAGATATAGTCCGATACAGCTCATCTTCGAACTTAACGTGCTTATGGACAAGAAAGCAATCTGTGCAAAATTTCAGCTCAATATCTCTATTTTTAAAGATTGTAGCGTAACTTCAACAGACTGACGGACAGACGGACGGACATGGCTAGATCGTCTAAGATTTTTACGCTGATCAAGAATATATGTACTTTATAGGGTCGGAAATAGATATTTTGATGTGTTGCAAACGGAATTACTAAATGAATATACCCCCATCCTTCGGTGGTGGGTATAAAAAGTACGGACATTCTCCTGATATTTTGTGTGTTTCACGTAGTGCAGACCGGTAGCTTTCAGATCTACAAAAAATTTTGCTCATACCCTCAGAAAAATGCTTATCGTAAATATTAGGTAAGGGGTTAGAAAATTTAATTTGTATAAATAAAACTAATTTTTCATGAGTATAGCTGAAACAGTTAAAAACTCATGTGGTGCTAGTCATTTTACTTAAACTTATTTCTTTGGAATAAGCAAGCACAAGTTTGGGTTAAGGCATGTTTTCGTTGACGATACCTCTTCTGAAACTTATTACTGAATAAGCTATTTAAAGAAATTGTGAATTTTATTTCAATATATGTAGCTAAAATGTTTAAAATTTTTATTTCTTGGGTTCACAGTAACATGCTCGGAAGTAAGCATAATTTAATAACTGTTAGTTAGTGTTGAACTAAAATTGAATTTGCTGACTGTGGCAATGTTAAATCCAAAAATATATTCTATTATTTCTTTTAGTTCCCCACAAACGCTCGGATTAATAAAATGGAGATAATTTTAAAGTTTGGAATAATTAGAAATCATTTTGCTGGCTCAAGGCTCGAATTCGGGACCTTTGTATTGAAAAGCTGAAATACATGATCTGTGCCACAAAACTGATGCACTATTTCTGGCTTATTATTAACTTAAATTACGCTAACTTTAACTGCTGATAACATGGTGTCTATAAACAGAATATCTCAAACCTAAACAAGTAAAAGCGTGCCAAGTTCGGCCGGGCCGAATCTTATATACCCTCCACCATGGATCGCATTTGTCGAGTTCTTTTCCCGTCATCTCTCCTTATACAATAAAAGGAAATAAGAAAATATATAAATTATATGTTGGAGACCTGTGTAGAATGTCATCCAATTCGAATAAGAATTGCGCCCTTTGGGGGCTCAAGAAGTAAAATAGAGAGATCAATTTACATGGGAGCTGCATCGGGCTATAAACCGATTAAGACCATAAAAAACACGTATGTTGATGGTCATAAGAGGATCCGTCGTACAAAATTTCAGGCAAATCGGATAATAATTGCGACCTCCAGAGGCTCAAGAAGTCAAGATCGCAGATCGGTTTATATGGCAGCTATATCAGGTTATGAACCGATTTGAACCTTATTTGACACAGTTGTTGAAAGTAACAATAAAATACGTCATGCAAAATTTTAGCCAAATCGGATAGGAATTGCTCCCTGTAGAAGCTCAAGAAATCAAGTCCTCAGATCTGTTTATATGACAGCTATATCAGGTTATGAACCGATTTGAACAAGTGTGGTTCACATCTGGATGGTTGTTGGATATCATAACAAAATACTTCGTGCAAAAATTCATTCAAATCGTATAAGAATTGCGTCCTCTAGAGGCTCAAGAAGACAACACCCAAGATCGGTTTATAAGTCAGCTATATCAGGTTAAGGACCGATTTGAACCATACTTGGCACAGTAGTTGGGTATCATAACAAAACACGTCGTGCAAAATTTCATTCCAATCGGATAAGAATTGCACTCTCTAGAGGCTCAAGAAATCAAGACCCAAAATCGGTTTATATGGCAGCTATATCAAAACATGAACCGATATAGCCCATTTACAATACCAACCGACCTACACTAATAAGAAGTATTTGTGCAAAATTTCAAGGGGCTAGCTTTACTCCTTCTGAAGTTAGCGTGCTTTCGACAGACAGACGGACGGACATGGCTAGATCGACATAAAATGTCGCGACGATCAAGAATATAAATACTTTATGGGGTCTCAGACGAATATTTCGAGTAGTTACAAATAGAATGACGAAATTAGTATACCCCCATCCTATGGTGGAGGGTACAAAAAAGCATGTCCATCTTTGATAGTAAAGAGTTACAAAATGTTTTGCTTTGTGTTCTTACCAAATACTGAGAGAAAAAAAAATTGTCGAAGACTGAAATAGAAGCTATGTAGATGAATGCGTAAAGCGTCTGCTTTGTAAACGGAAGGTTCTTGATTAAACACTCGGCTGTGACAAAAGATAGGTTAGGTTAGGTTTAAGTGGCAGTCTACCATCAGACTCACTTAGACGTTTTTGTCCATTGTGATACCACAGGAACAGAAGAAGGAAGAGACCTTCTTGTTCCTACAATTAAACCATCCAGATCGCTTTAAAAAGCCCAGTAACTTGCAAATGTTCACATCCGCTAAATCAGACATGTTCTCAAGGAATGAGAACCTTAAGTGGAACTCCTACGGACTGTTAGTGCGGGACGCACACACACAGAAGTGTTCTATAGTCTCTTCGTCTTCGATGTCCTTACACTTCCGCAAAAGACGTTGCTGGCAATCTTCAGTCTGTCAGCATATTTTCCGATTAGACACTAACCTGTCATGACGGACACAATATCCGAGACGTCTGTTCTAGCCAGTGACAGCAAAGCGGTAGACCTCTTCAAGTCTAGATTAGGCCACATCATTTTGGTATGCTCACAGCCCCAACTTTGTGACCATATATCATTCGTTGTCCTTCGGGCCTGGTCCTGAAAACTTAGCTTACATGTCGCTATAGGCATACATACAGAGTCCAGCTTCCCTGGAATGTGTAAGGTAATTCCTAGTCCCACTAACTCGTCCGCTTTACAATTCCCTGGGATATCTCTGTGGCCCGGCACCCAGAACAGGTGAATTTTGAACTGTTCAGCCTTCTCGCTAAGATTGAATGGCTGCCTGGCTGTGTGAGAAGTTATTTATGACAATCGTCGATATGACATTATATCTTAGCCATTCCACCACTTTCCTAATTGCAAGGATCTCCGCCTGATATACACTGCAGTGGTCGTAAACTTAACCCTTTTGATATGACCAGTTCTAGAGTACAGCCCAAAGCCCACCTGGTCGTCTAGTTTGGAGCCATCCATGTAGAAGTCTATATAACTTCTATTACCATTAATATCGTAGTTCCATTCGGTTTTATCAGGAATAGTGGTATATTACATGAGGTACAAAAGGTAATGTTTTATTTAATTTAAAATTGCAATGTTTATTTTTATACCCACCACCGAAAGATGGGGGTATATTCATTTTGTCATTTCGTTTGCAATACATCGAAATATATACATTACACATATATACACATTCTTGATCAGCATAAAAGTCTAAGACGATCTAAACATGTCCGTCCGTCTGTCTGTTGAAATCACGCTACAGTCTTTAAAAATAGAGATATTGAGATTAAATTTTGCACAGATTCCTTTTTGTCCACAAACAGGTTAAGTTCGAAGATGGGCTTTATCGGACTACATATAGCCCCTTAAAGACCGATACACCGATTTAGGGTCTTAGGCCCATAAAAGCAACATTTATTATCCGATTTTGCTAAAATTTGGACAGTGAGTTGTGTTAGGCCCTTCGACATCCTCCTTCAATTTTGCCCAGATCGGTTCAGATTTGGATATAGCTGCCATATAGACCTATCCGCCAATTTAGGGTCTTAGGCCTATAAAAGGCGCAGTTATTGTCCGATTTCGACGAAATTTGGGACAGTGATTTGATATAGCTGCCATATAGGCCGAATTCTCGATTTAAGATTTTGGCCCCATAAAAGGCACATTTATATTCCGATTTCGGTAAAATTTGACACGGTAAAATTTGATCGGTCTATATTTGGATATGGCTACCAAAAAGACCAATATTTTGTTCTACAAAATTGAACAATGACTTGTACTTATTAGCCCACTCAATGTCCGTGTCGAATTTGGTCCAAATAGGCCCTTTTTTCGGTATAGCTGCTATGGGGGCAAAAATTGTACATTTTTCACCGCATTATGACGGAAGGTGGTTTACATATATCCCCGAAGTGGTGGGTAACCAAAGTTTTGCCCGGCCGAACTTAACGCCTTTTTACTTGTATAATTTGTCATCTTCAAAACAGCTGAGCAGTTAATAGCGTGGGGTTGGGAGACCGGCGTAGTTGGGTTTTGCAATTATGATGTGTCCGCAAATATTCAGTAGATGCTTGGAAGAGTTCGGAAATAGAGATTTTTTCAATAATCTTACCTTTCAGTTTCAATGCTCGTTAGTTCATATTTAACCAGTGGGAAGTAAAAAGAAAAATAATAGTATGTAACAAGTAAGAGCGTGCTAAGTTCGGCCGGGCCGAATCTTATATACCCTCCACCATGGATCGCATTTGTCGAGTTCTATGCGCGGTATCTCTTTTTGGGCAAACAAACAATATTGAATAAGAATATGCTATTGTGTAATACTTTAGTTCATTCGGATAAGAATTGCGCCTTGTAGGGGCTCAAGAAACTAAATCGGGAGATCGGTTTATATGGGAGCTGTATCAAGCTATTGATTGATTCAGACCATATAAGACACGTATTTTGAGGGTCATGAGAGAAGCCGTTGTAGAAAATTTCTTCCAAATCCTTTGAGAATTGCGCCCTCTAGAGGTTCAAGAAGCCAAGATCCCAGATCGGTTTATATGGCAACTATATCAGGTTATGTACCGATTTGCGCCATACTTATCACAATAATTGGAAGTCATAACAAAACACCTCATTCAAAAGTTCAGCCAAATCGGATGAGAATTGCGCGCTCTATTGGCACTAGAAGTCAAGATCCAATATCGGTTTATATGACAGCTATACCAGATTATGAACCGATTTGAATCATAACACAGTTATTGGAAAATATACCAAAACACCACGTTAAAATTTTAGACAAATTGGACTAGAATTGCGCCCTCTAGAGACGCAAGAAGTCAAGACCCAAGATCGGTTTATATGGCAGCTATATCAAAACATATACCGATTTGGCCCATTTACAATACCAACCGACCTACACTAATAAAAAGTATTTGTGCAAAATTTCAATCGGCTGGCTTTACTCCTTCGAAAGTTAGCGCGTTTCGACAGTCGGACGGACATGGCTAGCACGACTTGAAATGACATGACGATCAAGAATATATATACTTTATGGAGTCTCAGACGCATATTTCGAGGTTTTACAAATAGAATGACAATATTAGTACACCCCATCCTATGGTGGGGTTTATAAAAACAATTTCGTATCTGTTATGAAATTATTGGACTCGTAGTGGACAAATAATTCTATAGCGCCATAGGTAGCGTTGAGGTTCAAAATTTGTTGAGTGTATTTGCTCCTCATGAAACTACATGGATTTTTTTTAAATTCAAAAACATTCCATTAAGGAACAGGGGCAAACTTCTCACATATCAATGAGTGCTGTCCGATTTAAGTTTTAAAGTAAATACTAAGTGGCCTTATTTCTTAGCCGAGTTGGTCCGGGATGCTGCAGTGAGACACCACTTGGTAGAGAAGTTTTAACATGACAGGATACCTCACAAATGTAGCCAGCATTAATAAGGGGATAATCACAGCTGCAGAAATTTCTGATGATTGATAACATTATCTAAAAACAATGGAAGAGATAATTTTGTTGAAGAATATGTATATGGGCACAATAAGCGACTATAATTTTTGACAAAACGTCAATGATCATAAAAATTTGAAGTTTGTTGGATCAAAACGGCAAAAGTTATCGGATCAAAATGGAGAATATATAAAAATCAATTCGTGTTTGTTTGTAGGTTTGTTTGTGTGTTCCTTATAGACTCAGAAACGGCTGAACCGGTTTTCTTGAAATTTTCACAGATGGTACATATCGACCCCGTGGTGAAAATAGGCTCCTACATTTTTTGATATCTGAAGGGGGGACGGACCCTCCCCCTTACCCTAATTTTCAGAAACGCCAGATCTCGGAGATGGGTGGTGCGATTTAAGCGAAATTTTATGTTCTCTCATATAGTAAAATAAAAATTTGGTATCCAAATTTCGGATGGGGTACCTAGGGGGGCTGCCCCACCCTAAAAC
Organism: Stomoxys calcitrans; assembly: GCF_963082655.1. Taxonomy (NCBI): domain Eukaryota; kingdom Metazoa; phylum Arthropoda; class Insecta; order Diptera; family Muscidae; genus Stomoxys; species Stomoxys calcitrans. The sequence continues at coordinate 140,842,366 of NC_081553.1, read as the reverse complement.
CTACCAAACATATATTTACCACAAACACGACAATGTGGGACTCAAATGAAAGGTATTTAGGATAAGAAAACGTATCTGATATCCAATTGTAGGACCAAGTGCTAGGGGGACCACCCCAAGCCCAAAACACCCATAAATCGGACATATTTACCGACCATGCCAATATGGGACTCAAATGAAAGGTCTTTGGGAGTAAAGCACGAATTTGATATCAATGTTCGGGAAAAGTGTCTATGGGGCCACCCCACCCCCACAATACCACCCAAATAGTAAGTATTTTCTGACTATTGCAACATGAGGCACAAGTAAAAGGGTTTTTAAAGTAGAACACGAATCCGATATATATTTGCAAGGCCAACTCACTGAGTGGCCGCCCATCCCCCAAAATACCACCCCAACCCGAGCATGTTTGCCGACTATGGAAATATGGAGCTCAAATTAAAGGTATGTGGGAGTAGACCACATATCTGAAATCAAAATTAGGGGCCAACTGTCTAGCGGACGTTCCACCACCATAACAACCTCCAAATAGGACGTTTTTGGTCACCAAGACATTTTGGGTCTTAAGGAGAGTGGAACTAAATATTCATAGTTTTTGGGGCCAATACCAATACCAAACCGGACATATTTGCTAACTTTTGCAATAAGGAGTTTAAATGAGATTAGAAAACGAATTTGATATCCAATTTTGAGGCCAATGTGGCAATATGGGGTGAAAATAAATGATTTATAGATATATAAGAATAGAGCAGGTTGCTGATATATTTTCAGGGCTTAGAATTTGGGGGACGACCCCACTCCCCAAAACACACTTAGATCGAATATATTATTTACCGACCGTGACAATGTGGGGCTTAAATGAAAGGTATTGGGTATCGGGACCAATTTTCTGGGGATCTACGTCTTTCCCAAAATACGCCACAAAAATCAATTTTTTACTGACCATCGCAATATGGTGCTCAAATAAAGGTATTTGGGATTAGAATACGAATTAGATATCCAAATGAAGGACCATGTATTAAGGGCATCATCGCTTTCCCAAAACACCCCCAAAGAAAAAATTTTTCGACCAAGCCAATATGTGGCTTAAATGAATGGTATTTGAGATTAAAAACAAATTTGATAACCAATTTTGGGGCCATTTGTTTGGGCGACACCTTATCCTGTAAACTCCTCTTCAGCCAATGGCAACATGGGGTTTAAATAAATGGTATTTGAGACAAGAGCGAGATGCTGATATTTTTTCAGGCTCAAGTGTCTGGAGGACCACCACTTCCCCGAAAACACCTCTAAATACATGAAAACATGAGAATATCGGGCTGAAATGAAGTATTTTAAGAATGGAGTACACCTTACATCTAAACTTAAATTCGTAGACCAATAAAGTTCATATGGGATTCAGATAAAGACACTTATATTGTTAAACTGTTAGTCAAGCGATATAATATTTTCGTACCATGGTATTTTACTAAAAGCTCTTTTATTATCCAAAATGAATATTCCAAGGAAAAATTTGTTCTATATAAAGGAAAAGAAGGCGCAGCGGAGCGGACCCGGGCAAGCTAGTTATTTAATAAAATTTTGTACACAGTCGTATTAAAATTTCAGCACAGAACCAAACTACTTAGCGAAACAATTTTTATACCCTCCACCATAGGATGGGGGTATACTAATTTCGTCATGCTGTTTGTAACTACTCGAAATATTCGTCTGAGACCCCATAAAGTTTATATATTCTTGATCGTCGTGACATTTTATGTCGATCTAGCCACGTCCGCCATGTCCGGTAAATAACCTGATATAGCTGTCATATAAACCGATCTGGGGACTTGACTTCTTGAGGCTGTAGAGTGCGCAATTCTTATTCGATTTGGCTGAAATTTTACATGAAGTATTTTATTATAACTTTCAACAACTGTGCCGAATACGGTTTAAATCGGTTCATAACCTGATATAGCTGCCAAAATAAACCGATCTGGGATCTTGACTTCTTGAGCCTCTAGAGGTCGCAATTATTATCCGATTTGCCTGAAATTTTGTACGAAGGATGCTCTCATGACCAACAACATACGTGGTCATTATGGTCTGAATCGGTCTATAGCCTGATACTGTTTCCATATAAATCGGTCTCTCTATTTTACTTCTTGAGCTCCCAAATTCTTATTCGAATTGGCTGACAGTTTAGACAGGTCTCCAACATAATTTAATTATGGTCTAGACGGGACCATATCGTGATATCGCTCTAATAGCAGAGCAAAGCTTTTCTTTTATCCATTTTTTGCCTAAGAAGAGATGCCGGGAAAAGAACTCGACAAATGCGATCCATGGTGTAGGGTATATAAGATTCGGCCCGGCCGAACTTAGCACGCTTTTACTTGTTACAATTTTATAAGCATATAATATTTGGATGCTATGGGCATAGTTTTAATCAAAAAGGGATTTTCGATCGATTTCAATTAAGTTCGAAGAAAAAATTAGCGACAACATCTAAGCAGAATGTAGATGGATGGCTCGTTATAAAAATTGATCAAATTTTTTTATTGAAATATATAACAATTACAGTTGCTTAATGTTTTCAGTTGCTTTGCGTAAAATATTATGAAAATATTAGTCATTTTAAACCAATAGCCCTGCACAAGCAATAACCTGTTGAAATCATAAAACTAATTTTAGAGCGAAAATAGGCGCAAATGAAAAAATTTCATCAAAATAATGAACCTGATTCGCCGAAACGTTCACTATAAAACTAATATATTTGCAAAGAACACTTTGAAGACCTTGAAAGAAGTAGTAAAATTCAACTCTGACTTTATGACCAAATATCATCTGCAACAAATAGCTACCACAATTAAAAAACAAGTAAAAGCGTGCTAAGTTCGGCCGGGCTGAATCACCATGGATCCCATTTGCCGAGTTCTTCTCCCGGCATCTCTTCTTAGGCAAAAAAGGATATAAGAAAAGATTTGCTCTGCTATTATTATATTATTACATATTGGAGAGCTGTGTAAAATGTCAGCCAATTCGAATATGAATTGCGGCCTTTGGGGGCTCAAGAAGTAAAATAGAGAGATCGATTTATATGGGAGCTGTACCGGGCTATAGACCGAATCAGATCATAATAAACACGTATGTTGATGGTCATGAGAGGATCCGTAGTACATAATTTCAGGTAAATCGGATAATAATTGCGACCTCTAGAGGCTCAAGAAGTCAAGATCCCAGATCGGTTTATATGGCAGCTATATCAGGTTATTAACCGATTTGAACCATACTTGGCACAGTTGTTGGATATCATAACACGTCGTACAAAATTTCATTCCAATCGGATAAGAATTGCGCACTCTAGAGGCTCAAGAAGTCAAGACCCACGATCGGTTTATATGGCAGCTATATCAGGTTATGAATCGATTTGAATCTTATTTGACACATTTATTGGATATGATAACAAAACACGTCGTGCAAAATTTCATTCCAATCGGATAAGAATTGCGTACTCTAGAGGCTCAAGAAGTCAAGACCCAAGATTGGGTGATATGGCAGCTATATCAGGTTATGAACCGATTTAAACTATACTTGACACAGTTGTTGTATATCATAACAAAACACGTCGTGCAAAATTTCATTCCAATCGGATAAGAATTGCGCACTCTAGAGGCTCAAGAAGTCAAGACCCAAGATCGGTTTATATAACAGCTATATCAGGTTATAGACCGATTTGAACCATACTTGGCAAAGTTATTGGATATCATAACAAAACACGTCGTGCAAAATTTCATTCCAATCCAATAAGAATTGCGCACTCTAGAGGCTCAAGAAGTCAAGAACCAAGATCGGTTTATATGGCAGCTATATCAAAACATGGACCGATATGGCCCATTTACAATACCAACCGACCTACACTAGTAAGAAGAATTTGTGCAAAATTTCAAGCGGCTATCTTTACTCCTTCGGAAGTTAGCGTGCTTTCGACAGACGGACAGACGGACGGACGGACAGACGGACGGACATGGCTAGATCGACATAAAATGTCGCGACGATCAAGAATATATATACTTTATGGGGTCTCAGACGATTATTTCGAGTAGTTACAAACAGAATGACGATATTAGTATACCCCCCATCTTATGATGGAGGGTATAAAAAGAGGTAATAGAAGAATTTTTTGCAATTTTCGATTTTGAAAAAATTTGGGTTGAGCTCCCACCCAATATAAAATCCTGGCTACGTCCCTGATGGCAGCAGAAAGCAGAAAGTCATACCAAAACTATATGGGCAAAATTTCACACAAATCGGATATGAATTGCGCCCTCTAGAAGTTCAAGAAGCCAAGGCCCAAGATCGGTTTATATCAAAACATAGACCGCTTAGATCCTTTTAAAATCCAAACCTACACTAATAAGAAGTATTTGTGCAAAATTTGAAACACCTATCTGTACTCCTTCGAAAGTTAGCCCCCATCCAATGGCGGAGGGTATACAAATTACGACTTCTGAGACCTTCCGAAGTAACGTCTTGGTCTATATAGAATTATGTCGAGCTCTATAATATAATACAATATGACAGGTATTTATTATTTTTGAAGACTGTGTCATTATTACATTAATATTAACTGCTCGCCAAAATTATCGATTTAAAAAAGGAAGCCAAAATTTACAGATAAACATACAAAGTTATAATGATGTAACTGTCTGTGTGTATTTTATTGGAAAAGACGTGCAATTTCTATTACGATTTGCAATCAATTGATACCAAGCAGAGTTCTCTGCTTATTTCCTGAGGGATTTCCTTTTGAAAATAAATTTCAAATCTCATTTAATTCACATATTTTACCTATTTAAGAACGAGTTGCTCCCTAAGCTGCAACACAATATCCCAACAATATCCATTATCTAAAATAACCAAGCAAATCATAATAACGTATCTTTGGCAACGATCCTAACACAATGGAATGGCAGAGCAGGGCAGGGTTCTAGATTTGGATGGCCTAGTTGGTCGGTACGAGGGAAGCCAATGTAGGGATAATAAATAGATTTCAGTCATAAAGTAAATTCTGTTTTGTTACATTTTCAGGGTATCGCAGTACAGCTACACATTGCTCATTCATTTGGTGGCCATACCTATGTCCGCCTCACTTGCGGTCATTCGTCATATAACCAACCTTTTGCGAATAACCTTTGTTCGGCTCACAACATGGCGGTAATCGGCTTGGAAATTTGCCTGGAATCGGGGAGGAGTTTACGGCAAGCAGTAGACATTGGATAAACCACGGCTCCTGGCCGCATGGATGCATGTACCAGCGTACAGTTCATATTTCGCTACTTGGGTTCTTTCATTTATTTTGAAATCTATTACGTTTTCCCTGGTCGTTTGTGCTAGAGATCATCGAGAAGTGAACTTTGTCTGTCTGCATGTGGCTCGTTTGTCTGTAGCTTTGGTGATTTCACTGTCTGTAAACGAGTTCATATTTTGCCTTTGGCAGACCTCTGTAAATTGGGAGTGTGAGGACTATTTTTTTTTTGTTCAGTATTTATTTTATTTGCTGCTGCTTTATTTCGCTGCGGTACATTTTGTGCATGGTCTCTTCGTTATTTATTCCAGCATGGGTCGGATCCTTTGTTAATTTTGTCTTACTTTACTCTATCGAACCAAAGAGTTTTTCATTTTTCGGGTACAATTGATGCGGATGTACTGGCATTAAATTCATATTTGGTAAAGGGTTTGTTCGAAAGCATAATAAACAAACTTTACAACATTTTTAATCGTATATGCATACACTGAAAAAATTTGACTCAAACTTAAAGATTTTGTCCTAAGGATCTTGATAATGATTATGAGCCAAAAAAGCGAATCTTCAAAATAATGATGCTACCTACAATTTAAGTAATTATGCACCAACTCACACATCCTGTCGATTCGAATTTCAGTCGCTGACTGTTTCTAATTTTATTTCACAGAAGATTCTCAATTTCTCATTTTTTGAAAAAATCAAAATAATTAACGTAGCACTTAATACTAAATTGCCCATGAACATTCCACTAAGGAATAGGGGATACATCTCTTATATCCGATTAAAGTTAAACTCAATGATAAGGGGCCTCCTTTTTTATGCCACGTTCGAACGGAGTGCCGCATAGCGACACCACTTGGTAAAGGAGTTCTAAAATGGCAAAATAAATTACAATTGTTGTCAGCTTTAGTAAAGGGGTAGGAACCGCTGCAAATTTTTCTGATGCTCCGGGCATTTGGCTCAAGGCATTTGGCCTCCAAAAATTAACTTAGTATATTTACTTTGAAAATTTTAAGATTAAAAGAACCTCCTATTTGGAAGGCATTTCAAAGTCCAAAAGAATTTTCAAACTCTCAACGATATTTTGACCATCATTAAAAGATATTTGCCTTTAATAATAAAATGCAAAATCTTTAAACAAACTAAGTTTGTAATCTTTGGCTCGCATCTTAAAACTTGGTACAATTTTTTCAATGTGTAAAAGACGAAGAGTGTTTGTTTGTCTGTCTGCTAGATTGTTTTTGGTTTTCTTTCTTGGTAGTTTCAAAACTCGAAACCACCAGAACCATTTTTTTTATATTTTAGGGTCGTTTGGAATTTATAAAAGACTTAATTTTTTTTTTAGGAATTTGCGATACCTCGGAGTTGGATAAAGTGATTGGTTCGTATCCTTCTAGGAATCCTAGCAACTTCGCATAAGCCTCACCCTAAGACATTCCGTAGGGCTCTGTTGGGACATTACGAGTATCAAATCAAAAATAAACAAGTAAGAGCGTGCTAAGTTCGGCCGGGCTGAATCTTATATATCCTCCACCACGGATCGCATTTGACGAGTTCTATGCGCGGTATCTCTTTTTAGGCAAACAAAGAATATTGAATAAGAAGTGTAATGCTATTGGAGCTATATTAAGTTATAGCCCGATTCGGTCCATAATTGAATGCTGAACATTGAAGACGTCGTTGTGTAATATTTTAGCTCATTCGGATAAGAATTGCGCCTTGTAGGGGCTCAAGAAGCAAAATCGGGAGATAGGTTTATATGGCAGCTGTATCAAGCTATTCATCGATTCAGACCATATTAGACACATATGTTGAAAGTCATGAGAGAAGCTGTTTTACAAAATTTCTGCCAAATCGGATGAGAATTGCGCCCTCTAGAGGCTCAAGAAGTCAAGATAACAAATCTGTTTATATGGCATCTATATCAGGTTATGTACTGATTTGCGCCATACTTAGCACAGTTATTGGAAGTCATAACAAAACACCTCATTCTGTGTAAAATTTCAGCAAAATCGGATTACAAATGCGCCTTTTATGGGGCCAAGAAATTAAATCGATGGATCGATCTTTATGTCAGCTATATTCAAATCTAGACCTATCAAGGTCAAACAGCAAAATGATGTAAGAGGGCTTAATACGGCTAATAAAAGCGCCTTTTATGGGTCCAAAACCTTGAATGGAAAGATCGGTCTATATAGCAGCTATATATAAAACTTTACCGATCTCAGCCATATTGTTGAAGTATGTCAAGGGGCTTAACTTAACTCACTGTCCCGAATTTCGGCGACATCGGACAATTAATGCGCATTTATGGCCCCAAAAATTTAAATTGAGAGATCTGTCTATATGGCAGCTATATGCAAATCTGGACCGTTTTGGGCCAAGTTGCTGACAAACGCAGTGTCCCAAATTTCGGCGAAATCGGACAATAAATGCGCCTTGTATGGGCTCAAGACCTTAAATCGAGAGCTATATCCAAATCTGTACCGATCTGTGCCAAATTGAAGAAGAATGTCGAAGGGGCTATCACAACTCACTGTCTCAAATTTCAGCAAAATCGGATAATAATTGTGGCTTTGATTGGCCTAATTCCTTAAATCAGCAGATCGGTCGATCGGTCTTCGAACTCAACCTGCCTATGGACAAAAAAGAATCTGTGCAAAGTTTCTGCTCAATATCTCCATTTTTGAAGACTGTAGCGCGATTTCAACGGGCAGATGGACAGTTGGACGGACATGGCGATCGTCTTAGATTTTTACGTCGTTCACGATATATATACTTTATAGGGTCGGAAATGGATATTTCGATGTGTTGCAAACGGAATAACAAAATGAATATACCCCCATTATTCGCTGTTGGGTATTAAAAATTGGCCCTAAGTAACTGGATGTCAAAAACGTAATGACGAAATATGTATGAATATAACGTCTAAATGTGGCGTCAAGAGTGTTGGGGGCCATGCCGCCCCCAAAAACTCCCGTAAAGACATAAGTGTCAACCGTGAGTCAAATTCTTTGTCGTCGACTGTAAGCGTTACATTTGATTGTGTCTTTTAAAGTTTAATGCTAGTGATGCCGTTAATGTGTATAATTATACCCTCCATCATAGGATGGGGTTATAATAATTTCGTCATTTTGTTAGTAACTCCTCGAAATATTCGTCTAAGACCCCATAACGTATATACATTCTTGATCGTTATGACATTTTATGTCGATCTAGCCATGTCCGTCCGTCCGTCCGTCTGTCTGTCGAAAGCATGCTAACTTTCGAAGAAGCAAAGCTAGCCGCTTGAAATTTTGCACAAATACTTCTTATTAGTGTAGTTCGGTTGGGATTGTAAATGGGCCAAATCGGTTCATGTTTTGATATATCTGCCCTATATACCGATCTTGGATTTTGACTTCTTGAGCCTCTTGAGGGCGCAATTCTCGTCTGATTTGACCGAAATATTGCACATGGTGTTTTGGTATCACTTCCAACAACTGCGCTATATATGGTTCAAATCGGTCCATGTTTTGATATAGCTGCCATATAAAGCGATTTCTAGAGGGCGCAATTCTCGTCCGATTTGACTGAAATTTTGCTCGTAGTGTTTCGGTATCACTTTCAATAACTGTGTTAAGTATGATTTAAATCGGTTCATAATCTGGTATAGCTGTCATATAAATCGATCATGGATCTTGATTTCTAGAGCGCACAATTCTCATTCGATTTGGCAGAAATTTTCCATGAGGTGTTTTGTTATGACTTCCAATAACTGTGCTAAGTATAGCGCAAATCGGTACATAACCAGATATAGCTGCAATATAAACCGATCTAAGATCTTGACTTCTTGAGCCTCTAGAGGGTGCAATTGTCATCCGATTGCACAACGGCTTCTCTCATGACCTTCAACATGCGTGTCTAATATGGTCTGAATCGAACAATAGCTTGATACAGCTCAAAAATTTATTTTTTGCCTCACCTTCAAATTGTGATATCTGTGAGGGGGCAACCCCCCGTATGATTCCGTATCATTTGAAAGCATGGACAAAATTTTGTGTTTCGTTATTTTTCATGCCCACCACCATATGATGAGGAGTATACTAATCTAGTCATTCCGTTTGTAACACCTCGAAATATTGAATATATTCTTGATCGTTTTGACATTCTAAGTCAAGACGACGGACACGTCCGTCCTCGTGTCCCTCCGTCTGTGGGAATGACTATAGCGAACGCAAAGAGATGGCTACTCGAAATCTTGTACAGATATTTTATATTTATGTAGGTCGTGGGGGATTGCAAATCGACCATATCGATTCGGTTTTGGATATCGCTCCCATATAAAGTGGTCCTTCGACTTGACTGCTTGAGCTTCCAGAAGCTGCAACTATTAACCGATTGTACTGAAATTGTGCACAAAGTGTTCCGTTACGACTTCCAACAGTCGTACCGAGTATGGTCTGAACCGGTCTATAACTTATATAGCTCCCATATCTCTTGATTTGATATCAATCATGCTCACGCATGTAGAATTATAATGCAATCACGTTAAAGCACTATCACGTGATTGACTTAGTATCTCTCTCCCGAATACGTGACTCACGCTTGACACGACAGTTCATGACTCAGGTGCACATCGCTACTTGAGAGTAAAATGCGGAACTTATATAAAAATATAGGGTATATTCCCATGCGAGTCGGACCAACCAAATAGTTATGCACACGGAAAGGAACAATATGGGACTCGAACAGAGAGTATTTGAGAGTAGAAATACGAAGCGTTTTTTCTAAAAATGTAAGTCAATTCCTGAGGGTCGGCCCACTTTAAAATAAAGGCACAATTGGACATGTATACCAAACGGGACAATATGAGATTATAAAATAAAAAAAGTAATTTGGGAGTTAAATGCGAATATAAATTATTTTCAAATTGGGACCATATCAAAAGGAGGCCTCAAACACTTAAGTAAAAATGTTCAAAATTCGCCCGAGCCAAATCTTGGGAACCCACCACCAAGGATTCTGCAAAATTATTTCCACAAATAAACTCAGTCTAAGACATTTGTGTATTTTACGTACCAAAATTTCTGAAAATCAGACGCCAAGATTCTAGGTGCCGTAGAAGACTAATCGGAAAATCGGTTTATATGAGTGCTATATCTGGTCTGGTACAATACGACCGGACTTCGCTCAGTTGTTGGAAGTCATAATAAAACACACCGTACAAAATTTAGACCAAATAAGTCAAATATTGAGAACGTTTTGTATTTCTATATCAGGATCGATTTGGAGCATACATAGCATAGTTGTTGCAAAGCATAACAAAACACTCTGTGCAAAATTTCAGCCAAATCGGAGAAAATTGCGACTACCAGGCACTCCAAAAGTCAAATCAGCTTTATATGGGAGCTATATCGAAATCTGGACCGATACGACAAATTTTCAAACCCCAACGACTTACATCGATAAGAAGTCTCTGTGCAAAATTTGAAGCGGATATCTTTATTCGTTTGACCGCAACCGTGATTTCCGCAGAAGGGTCATATCGGTTCTGATTTGGATATAGCCGTCTGATTTGAAACCGTCTGCTACGCACACGATGTTATACGATCAAGGCGACGATTGGATACCTGGAATGAATGGAAAAGGTTTCCGATCGGATACCTGAGATGACACTTGAGTGTGCCAGTGGCACAGTCTTGACGAACCCTAGAACCCTAGCCATCTGGAAGATCATATCACACGGATGGATTAAAGCTAGGGGACAGAGTAGGCTTGGGGGTCTACAATGAGAACCCAAGGACTGAGATCTGTTTTGGACTGCCTGACTATAATACGGACCTGCAACCGGAGATTCGGGCGATCACGGAATGCGTGAGATGGTGTGGTGTTAACGCGAGGACGTCGATTGTGAAAATCTTTACGGACTGTAAATAAACCATAAGGGCAATAACAACCTGGACGGTAAGATTACGAACAGTGTTGGAATGTAAGATTACTGACTTAGGTGTATATCCATAGTGGCATCCTAACCAAACTTAACCTATACCATCAATCGTTGTTGATGCATACAACTTTCAACGATCAACACTTAAAATACTCCTTGAATTCGTTTAGTTATTTTAAGTGTTTTTGCCTTTGTGCGAAAATATTGCGGATCAGATTAGATAAGATAATTTCACATTTTGCCCATGAACATTCCACTAAGGAACAGGGGCAAACATCTCACATATCAATGAGAACAGTCCGATTCAAGTTTAAGATCAATGATAAGGGGCCTCCATTTTTTAGCCGAGTCCGAACGGCGTGACGCAGAAGAGAAGTTTTACATCGCATAGTACCTCACAAATGTTGCCAGCATTAGGAGGGGAAAACAACCGCTGAAAATTCTTTCTGATGGTCTCGCCAGGATTCGAACTTAGGCGTTCTGCGTCATAGGCGGCCTTAGATTAGATATTCTCTTTATTTCAGATCATTTAATAATTTTGTTTACAATAATTCCATTAACTAATTGATCTTATTGTAAACAAGTAAAAATGCGTTAAGTTCGGCCGGGCCGAACTTTGGATACCCACCACCTCGGGTATATATGTAAACCACCTTTCATCAAAATTCGGTGAAAATTTCATACCTTATTCCCCATATCAGTTATATCAAAATATGTTCCGATTTGGACCAAATACTAATAAGTACAGTAGTTATATCTAACAAGTAAAAGCGTGATAAGTTCGGCCGGGCCGAATCTTATATACCCTCCACCATGGATCGCATTTGTCAAGTTCTTTTCCCGGCATCTCTTCTTAGGCAAAAAAGGATATAAGAAAAGAGTTACTCTGCTATTAAAACGATATCAAGATATGGTCCGGTTCGGACCACAATTAAATTATTATTGGAGGCCTGTGTAAAATTTCAGCCAATTCGTTTAAGAATTGCGCCCATTGGGGCTCACGAAGTAAAATAGAGAGAACGATTTATATGGGATCTGTATCGGGCTATAGACCGATTCAGACCATAATAAACACGTTTGTTGATGGTCATGAGAGGATCCATCGTACAAAATTTCAGGCATATCGGATAATAATTGCGACCTCTAGGGGTCAAGATCCCAGGTCGGTTTATATGGCAGCTATATCAGGTTATGAACCGATTTGAACCTTATTTGACCCAGTTGTTGAAAGTAAAAATAAAATACGTCATGCAAAATTTCAGCCAAATCGGATAGGAATTGCGCCCTCTAGAAGCTCAAGAAATCAAATCCCCAGATCTGTTTATATGACAGCTATATCAGTTTATGAACCGATTTGAACCATACTTGGCACAGTTGTTGGATATCATAACAAAACACGTCGTGCGAAATTCCATTCCAATCGGATAAGAATTGCGCACTCTAGAGGCTCAAGAAATCAAGACCCAAGATCGGTTTATATGGTAGCTATATCAGGTTATGGACCGATTTGAACTATACTTGGCACAGTTGTTGGATATCATAACAAAACACGTTGTGCAAAATTTCATTCTGATCGGATAAGAATTGCGCACGATAGAGGCTCAAGAAGTCAAGACCCAATATCGGTTTATATGGCACCTATATCAGGTTATGGTCCGATTTGAACCATACTTAGCACAGTTGTTGGATATCATAGCAAAACACGTCATGCAAAATTTCGTTCCAATCGGATAAGAATTGCGCACTCTACAGGCTCAAGAAGTCAAGACCCAAGATCGGTTTATATGGCAGCTATATCAAAACATGAACCGATATGGCCCATTTACAATACCAACCGACCTACACTAATAAGAAGTATTTGTGCAAAATTTCAAGCGGCTAGCTTTACTCCTTCGGAAGTTAGCGTGCTTTCGACAGACAGACGGACGGACGGACGGACGGACAGGGCTAGATCGACATAAAATGTCACGACGATCAGGAATATATATACTTTATGGGGTCTCAGACGAATATTTCGAGTAGTTACAAACAGAATGACGAAATTAGTATACCCCCCATCTTATGGTGGAGGGTATAAAAATAAACCGATCTGAACCATATACGACACGGATGTCGAAAAGCCTAACATAAGTCACTGTGTCAAGTTTCAGTGAAATCTTCTTATATATAACAAGTAAAAGCGTGCTAAGTTCGGCCGGGCCGAATCTTACATTCCCTCCACCATGGATCGCATTTGTCGAGTTCATTTCCCGGCATCTCTTCTTAGGCAAAAAAAGAATATTAGAAAAGATTTGCTCTGCTATTGGAGCGATATCAAGATATGGTCCGGTTTGCACCACAATTAAATTACATGTTGCAAAACTGTATAAAATGTCAGGCAATTCGAATAAGAATTGCGCCCTTTGGAGGCTCAAGAAGTAAAATAGAGAGATCGATTTATATGGGAGCTGTATCGGGCTATAGACCGATTCAGATAATAATAAACACGTATGTTGATGGACATGAGAGGATCCGTCATACAAAATTTCAGGCATATCGGATAATAATTGCGACCTCTAGGGGTCAAGAAGTCAAGATCCCAGATCGGTTTATATGGCAGCTATATCAGGTTATGAACCGATTTGAAACTTATTTGACACAGTTGTTGAAAGAAAAAATAAAATACGTCATGCAAAATTTCAGCCAAATCGGATCGGAATTGCGCCCTCTAGAAGCTCAAGAAGTCAAATCCCCAGGTCTGTTTATATGACAGCACTATCAGGTTATGGACCGATTTCAACAATACTTGGCACAGTTGTTGGATATCATAACGAAATACTTCGTGCAAAAATTCATTCAAATCGGATAAGAATTGTGCCCTCTAGAGGCTCAAGAAGTCAAGACCCAAGATCGGTTTATATGGCAGCTATATCAGGTTATGAACCGATTTAAACCATACTTGGCACAGTTATTGGGTATCATAACAAAACACGTCGTGCGAAATTCCATTCTAATCGGATAAGAATTGCGCCCTCTAGAGGCTGAAGAAGTCAAGACCCCAGATCGGATTATATGGCAGCTATATCAGGTTATTTTCCGATTTATCATACTTGGCACAGTTGTTAGATATCATAACAAAACACGTCGTGCAAAATTTCATTCTGATCGGACAAGAATTGCGCACGCTAGAGGCTCAAGATGTCAAGACCCAAGATCGGTTTACATGGCAGCTATATCAGGTTATGGACCGATTTGAACTATACTTGGCACAGTTGTTGCATATCATAGCAAAACACGTCGTGCAAAATTTCATTCCAATCGGATAAGAATTGCGCACTCTAGAGGCTCAAGAAGTCAAAACCCAAGATCGGTTTATATGGCAGCTATATCAAAACATGAACCGATATGGCCCATTTACAATACCAACCGACCTACACTAGTAAGAAGAATTTGTGCAAAATTTCAAGCGGCTAGCTTTACTCCTTCGGAAGTTAGCGTGCTTTCGACAGACAGACGGACGGACGGACGGACATGGCTAGATCGACATAAAATGTCGCGACGATCAAGAATATATATACTTTATGGGGTCTCAGGCGAATATTTCGAGTAGTTACAAACAGAATGACGAAATTAGTATACCCCCCATCTTATGGTGGAGGGTATAAAAATCAATGTGAGTATGTTTGTCAATTTGTTTGTTTGTTTCTTTGTATGTTTGTGTGTTCCTTATAGACTCAGAAACGGCTGAACTAATTTTCTTGAAATTTTCACAGATGGTGCATAGTGACCCCGCGGTGAAAATAGGGTACTACATTTTTGGATATCTGAAGGGGGAAAATTAGGGTAAGGGGAGGGACCCTCAGAAACGCCATATCTCGGAGATGGGTGGTGCGATTTAAGCGAAATTTTGTGCGCTATCATATAGTACCCTAAAATTAAAATTAAAATTTGGTATCCAAATTTCGGATGGGGTACCTAGGAGGGCTGCCCCACCCTAAAACCTACCAAACATATATTTAGACCAATCACAACAATATGGGACTCAAATGAAAGGTATTTAGGATAAGAAAACGTATCTGATATCCAAATGTCGGATCAAGTGTTAGGAGGACCGCCCCAAGCCCCAAAACACCCCTAAATCGGACAAATTTACCGACCATGGCAATATGGGACTCAAATGAAAGGTATTTGCGAGTAGAATACCAATCTGATACCCAAGTGTGGGACCACGTTTCAGGGGGCCCACCACTTATCCAAAACAGCCGCCAAACAGGACTTATTTAAAAAGTTTGGAATTTAAGAAGTATTTGAATGTAGAATACGAATCTGATATCCAAAGATGGGACCAAGTGTTTAGGTGGCCGCCTCTCACCAAAAACATCACCCATAAGGGACAAATTTACGACCATAGCAATATGGGGCTCAAATGAAAGGTCTTTGGGAGTAAAGCACGAATTTGATATCAATATTCGGGAATAGTGCCAATTGGGGCCACCCCACCCCCACAACACCACCCAAATACAATAGTAAATATTTTCTGACTATTGCAATAGGAGGCTCAAATAAGAGGTATCTAAGAGTAGAACACGAATATGATATACATTTTGAAATCCAAGTCACTGAGTGTCCGCCCCAACCCCCAAACCGGTCATGTTTGCCGACTATGGAAAAATGGAGCTCAAATTAAGGGTGTTTGGGAGTGGACCATGAATCTGACATCAATGTTCGGGATCATCTTTCTAGGGGACGTCCCACCACCATAACAACCCCCAAATAGAACGAATTTGCTTCAAGACAGTGGAGCTCGATATTCAGAATTTTTAGGGCCCATACCCCAAACCGGAAATATTTGCTGGTGTTTTCAATAAGGGGTTTAAGTGAATGGTATTTGAGATAAGAAAACGAATTTGATTTCCAATTTCGAGGCCAATGGTAATATGGGGTTCAAATATGAGAACCGAGCACATTGCTGATATATTTTCATATAAATGAAAGGTAATGAAAGGTATTGGGGTAGAGCAAGAATTGATAACCAATTTCGGGACCAATATTTGTGGGTCTACCACTTTCCCAAAATACCCCCACAACAGCTATTTTTTACTGACCATCGCAATATGGGGCTCAAAAAAAGGTATTTGGGAGTAGAATACGAATTTGATATCCAAATGTAGGACTACGTATTTAGGGCACCACCCCTTCACCAAAACACCCCCCAAAGAATTTGATAACCAATTTTAGGACCATGTGTTTAGGGGACGCCTCATCCTGTAAACTCCCCCTCAAAAGCAATGGCAATATGGGATTTAAATGAATGGTATTTGAGAGAAGAGCACGAGGCTGATATTTTTTCAGGACCAAGTATCTGGGGGACCACCTCAACCCCTACGACACCACTAAATCAGACATCATGAGAATATCGGTCTGATATAAAGTATTTTAAGAATGGAGTACAACCTACATCCAAACATAAATTCGTAGACCAATAAACATCATATGGGATTCAGATAAAGGCACTTATATTGCTAAACTGTTAGTCAAGCAATATACTATTTTCGTATCATGATATTTCACTTAAAGCTCTGTAATTGTCGAAAATAAATATTCAAAGGAAATTTTTGCTTCATATAAAGTTAAAGAAGGCGCAGCGAAGTTGGCCGGGTTCAGCTAGTCGTATTATAAATGCGCCTTTTATGGGGGGCCAAGACTTTAAATCGAGATATCGGTCTACATGGCAGCTATATCCAAATCTGGACCGATTTGGGCCTAGTTGCATAAACATGTCGAAGAGCCTAACACAAAGCACTGTCCCAATTTTCGGCGAAATCGGACAATAAATGCCCCTTTATGGGCCCAAAACCTTAAATCGAGAGATCGGTTTATATGGCAGCTATATTCAAATCTGGACCCATCTGGGCAAAATTTAGGAAGGACGTCGAAGAGCCTATCTAAACTCACTGTCTCAAATTTCAGCGACATCGGATAATAAATGCGTCTTTTATGGCCCCCAAACCAAAAACCTAGATATCGGTCTATATGGCAGCTATATCCAAATCTGGACCGATCTGGGCTAAATTGACGAAGGATGTCGAAGGTCCTAACACAACTCACTGTCCCAAATTTCAGCAAAATCGGATAATAAATGTGGCTTTTATGGGCCTAAGACCCTAAATCGGCGGATCGGTCTATATGGGGGCTATATCAAGATTTCAAGATATAGTCCGATATAGCCCATCTTCGAACTTAACCTGCTTATGCACAAAAAAAGAATCTGTGCAAAATTAAAGCTCAATATCTCTATTTTTAAAGACTGTAGCGTGATTTCAACAGACAGACGGACAGACGGACGGACATGTCTAGATCGTCTTAGATTTTTACGCTGATCAAGAATATATATACTTTATGGGGTCGAAAATGGATATTTCGATGTGTTGCAAACGGAATGACAAAATGAAGATTCCTGCTCTACTCTCAAAAACTTTTTATTTGAGACCCATATTTCAATCGCCAATAAATGTATCTTGTTTTTATGGTGTTTTAAAGAGTGAAGTGGCGCACCTTAGATTTGGCCCCTGAAGTGTATATCAGTGTGTTGGTGGCCTCCATATACTTGACCACAAGTTCGGATACCAAATTTTTGTATTCCGTCCGCACCCTTCAGATATCAAAAATTATATACCCTATTTTTACCACAGTCCTATCTATGAACATTTCAAGAAAATATTTACATTTAGTTACATACTACAGGGTTCGCCAGAGAAAGGTAACGTTTTCAATTTTTATACCCTCCACCATAGGATGGGGGTATACTAATTTTGTCATTCTGTTTGTAAATCCACGAAATATTCGACTAAGACCCCATAAAGTATATATATTCTTGTTCGTAGTGACATTTTAAGTCGATTTAGCCATGCCCGTCCATCCGTCTGTCTGACGAAAGCACGCTAACTTTCGAAGGAGTAAAGCTAACCGCTTTAATTTTGCACAAAATACTTCTTATTTGTGTAGGTCGGTTGGGATTGTAAATGGGCTTTATCGGTCCATGTTTTGGTATAGCTGCCATATAAACCGATCTTGGGTCTTGACTTCTTGAGCCTCTAGAGTGCGCAATTCTTATCCGATTCATAACCTGATATAGCTGCCATATAAACCGATCTTGGGTCTTGACTTCTTGAGCCACTAGAGGGCACAATTCTTATCCGATATGGCTGAAATTTAGCATGAGGTGTTTTCCTATAACTTCCAACAACTGTGCTGAGTATGGTTGAAATCAGGCCATAACTTGATATAGCTGCCATATAAACCGATCTTGGGTCTTGATTTCTTGAGACACTAGAGGGCACAATTCTTATCCGGTTTGGCTAAAGTTTAGCATGGTGTGTTTCATTACGACTTCCAACAACTGTGCTGAGTATGGTTGAAATCAGGCCATAACCTGATATAGCTGTCATATAAACCGATCTTGGGTCTTGACTTCTTGAGCCACTAGAGGGCACAATCATTATCCGATTTGGCTAAAGTTTAGCATGGTGTGTTTCATTACGACTTCCAACAACTGTGCTGAGTATGGTTGAAATCAGGCCATAACCTGATATAGCTGTCATATTAACCGATCTCGGGTCTTGACTTCTTGAGATACTAGAGGGCACAATTCTTATCCGATTCGGCTGAAATTTTGCACGAGGTGTTTTATTATGACTTCCAATGATTGTGCCAAATATGTCTCAAACCGGTCCATAACCTGATATAGCTTCCATATAAACCGATCTGTGATCTTGACTTCTTGAGCCTCCAGAGGGCGTAATTATTTTGTCCGATTTGGCCGAAATTTAGTAGAACGGCTTCTCCCATGACCTTCAACATGCGTGTCAAATATGGTACAAATCGGTCCATAGCCTGATATAGCTCCCATATAAACCAATCTCTCTATATTACTGCTTGAGACCCTAAATGGCACAATTCTTACTTGAATTGGCTGAAATTTTACGCAATGACTTCTACTATTGTCTCCAACATTTAGTTCAGACCAGACCATAACTTGATATAGCTCTAATATTATAGCAATTCTTTTCTTTTATAATTTGTTGTCCCAAAATGAGATATCGGGAAAAGAACTCGGCAAATGCGATCTATGGTGGAGGGTATATAAGATTCAGCCCGGCCGAACTTAGCACGCTTGTACTTGTTTTTATTATTTGAGAATACAATATCCAAATTTTTTTTCCATGCAGTCCTAAAAATGACATCGAGTACACGGCGACCCTCATTGCGCATACATTGACTAAGTCGATTTTTGATATTAGTGTCCACATTTTGTAACATATCAATCGGTATGTTGGCAATTGCGTAGCGAATGTTGTTCTTGAGGTTTTAAACTGCTTTAATAACGCATGTTTTGCTTGTTGAAGCAGCAGGAAATGTGAAAGTGAGCGCTCGTCGCATTCAGTTAATTCTTGCAAAACAGCTAATTTATAGGGATGCTAAGTTCTTGATGGAGAATTCGGCTAACAGTGGTGTCAGAAACTCCCATAGCAGCTGCGTCTTTACGAGTCGAATGCCGGGAAGAACGCACATCCGACTGCCTGACTATATCGCAATCCGGAAAATATCGAATTTTCCGGAGTTCTGGTGGTCCATTTCTGGGTTATGCTACACTTCCACACTCGCGAAATGGGTTATCCCACGTCAGAATCGAATTACGGCCAGGATCGAGTCTGTAAGGAGGAATGTCAAAGTGCGTGCGGAAGGCATGTTGCGTAGCAACAAGTCAGCGACCGTTAGAAAAGAAGCTCTCGACTTAGGACGCCTGCTGCTCCCTAAACCAAAGCTTGATGGCAACTGACTGCAGGGAGAAACAAACTTGGGAACTACTCCTTCAGATACGACGCCTCCCCACCAAATAAGTAAGTTTCTCTGGTGCACTCTGTAGATTAACCTAAAAAAAAACTATATTTCATCGAGGCTGAAGGCTTATTAAATCCAAAGATACAATTTTTGTAGATTGACTATTTTCCTTCATTACCAAGGGGTTTAAATTCCCCTTTATCCCAGTGCAAGACAATGCACCGGCATTTGTTGCTTACCCTTTTGCCATATCAATCCATCCAATGTTCTTGTTTTCGAAAAATCTTTTGAATTTGTTACATACGCCCAGGTGGGGGTTTCTTACTCGCCCACCTCCTACTACTGGTAGCTTACTAATTCTGATATACAACTATGTAAAATATCACTTCCGAGAATAGGTTTTGTGTTCCTTGTTAATTTGAACTACACAGCATCGCTTGCTTAACGATGGAGTTAGGCCCAGAGGGATGGCTTTTCTGTCCCTTTGGTGTACCAGTTCCTTTAAATGGGTCTTAACGTACTGTTTACAAGGATTCCCACATAATCCCATACAATCCTCCATAAACTCTGCCAACTAACATGGCATTGAAGCATGATTCATATTTTCTGTTGAAATCCACTTCCATCCTTTACCTTCGTTTGCGTCATAAATCGTATCGGCACTGAACGGGAGGATTAAAACATGCATGCACGTGTATTTGTACACACATAGATGTGTGCGTTTGTATATGAAACAATTATCTGAATATTTATTCAAGTAATTCATTCATATAAAAGCATATCAGGCGAAAGAATATGCTTTATTTCATCTTAAAGGTATATAAAAACGCATAAAAATGGCCAAAGTCAAGACGAAATTGACTACGATATACACATATCACGGTTGTACTCAATGTTTAGATGTATACCCTAATCAAATTTTTTTATAGTGAGAGGAACCTCAAATGGTTTTAAACCTTAAAGAAGGATTGAAAATATAGGGAGAAAAGTAACTTCGATTCGTGCGGATGTAAACAACTATTTGGCTATGATTTGACGACAAGGATTTTTTTCTCCTTATTAGTTTACATATTTAATGTATATACCCTTCACCATAGGATGGAGGGTATACTAATTTCGTCATTTCGTTAGTAACACATCGAAATATTCATCTGAGTTTCAAAAGAAAACAAATAAAAAGGCGGTAAGTTCGGCCGGCCCCAACTTTGGATACCCACCGCCTCGTGTATATATGTAAACCACCTTTCGTCATAAATAGGTGAACATGCATAACTTATGCCCCCATAGAAGCTATATCGAAATATGGTGGACCAAATTCGGCACAGACATTGAGTAGTCTAACAAGTCATTGTTCAATTTTGTATAACAAAATGTTGGTATTTTTGGTACATATATCGAAATAAAAACCGATCTGAACCATATACGATACGGACGTCAAAAAGCCTAACATAAGTGACTGTGCCAAATTTCAGCAAAGTCGGATTAAAAAAGCGTCTTTTATGGGCCCAAGACTTTAAATTGATAGATCGATCTATATGGCAGCTATATCCAAATCTGGACCGATCTAGGCCAAATTGCAAAAAGATGGTAGAGTTCGGGCCCCCGGTGAAAATACTGTACTACGTTTTTTGATATCCGAAGGGGAGCGGACCCTCCCTCATGCCCCGATTTTCAAAAACGCCAGATCTCAGATATGCATACACCGATTTAAGTGAAATTTTGTATGCCATGAAATGGTAGCACAAAAATACGAAATTGGTAAACAATTTTGGGGTCAAATAATCTGGGGGGACGCCCCATCCCGAAACCCACCCGAACGGCCATGTGTACCGAATGGGACAGTATGGGTATCAAATGAAAGGTATTTAAGAGTAGAGTACGAATTTAGCATACAAATTTCATTCTGAAGTTTCGGGAGGTCCCCCACCCCCAAAAAGGCCCCAAGAGGACACTTTTACCGCTTTGGGCAAAACGGGTGTAAAATGAAAGGTATTTGAGAGTAGGGTACGAACTTGGCATTAAAGGCTCAAGAGGTCAAGACCCAAGATCGGTTCATATGGCAGCTATATCAAAACATGGACCGATATGGCCCATTTACAATACCAACCCACCTACACTAATAAGAAGTATTTGTGCAAAATTTCAAGCGGCTAGCTTTACTCCTTTGGAAGTTAGCGTGCGTTCGACAGACAGATGAACGGACGGATAGACGGACGGACATGGCTAGATCGACATAGAATGTCGCGACGATCAAGAATATATATACTTTATGGGGTCTCAGACGAATATTTCAAGTAGTTACAAACAGAATGACGAAATTAGTATACCCCCCATCTTATGGTGGAGGGTATAAAAATCAATTTGTGTTTGTTTGTATTTCTGTTCCGTATTTTCAAATATTCGCCTGAGACCCCATAAAGTATATATTCTTGATCGTCGCGACATTTTATGTCGATCTAGCCATGTCCATCCGTCTGTCCGTCCGTCCGTCTGTCTGTCTGTCTGTCGAAAGCACGCTAACTTCCGAAGGAGTAAAGCTAGCCGCTTGAAATTTTGCACAAATACTTCTTATTAGTGTAGGTCGGTTGGTATTGTAAATGGGCCATATCGGTTCATGTTTTGATATAGCTGCCATATAAACCGATCTTGGGTCTTGACCTCTTGAGCCTCTAGAGTGCGCAATTCTTATCCGATTTGAATGAAATTTTGCACGACGTGTTTTGGTATGATATCCAACAACTGTGCCAAGTATGGTTCGAATCGGTTCATAACCTGATATAGCTGCCATATCAACCGATCTTGGGTCTTGATTTCTTGAGCCTCTAGAGTGCGCAATCCGTATCAAATTAGAATGAAATTTTGCACGACGTGTTTTGTTATGATATCCAACAACTGTGCCAAGTATGGTTGAAATCGGTTCAGGTAATACATAAAGCTTCTATGTTTTTCAGACCCTAAATTGTTAGATCGGTCTATATAGCAGCTATATCTAATTATAGTCCGATCTAAACCATATTTAGAATGTCGGAAGGCTTAAAAGAACTCGCTGTTTAAAATTTCAGCGTAATAAATTAATAAATGCAGTTTTTATGGGCTTCAGACCCTTAACCGGCAAATCGGTCTATATAGCAGCTATATTTAAATATAGTCCGATCTGACCGCATTTATTGTAGTTCAGATGACGAGGGTTTTAACATAACTCACTGTTTAAAATTTTTATGAAATCGGGTAAAAAATAAAGCTTTTATGGGCTTTAGAACCTTAATCGACAGATCAGTCTATATGACAGCTATATCCCAATACGATCCGATTTGGCCAGAACTTTACTTGTGTGCAGCAGACGTATCTGAGCCAAATTTCATCTCAATATATCAATTGTTAAGGCTGTAGAGTGATTACAACAGATGGACGGACAGACACACGGACATCGTTAAGTCGCCAGTATTTTACGACGATCCGAAATATATATACCTGGTATGATCGGAAATGGATATTCGATGTGTTTAATGACGGAATGATTAATGAATGAATATGCCCCCTATCCCCATCCTATTATGAAATATAAAAAATTTTCTATATATTTTGTGTGCCTGGTATGGCTGGTTAATGAATTTATTATTTACGTCATTATTTTTTCCCAAAGGGAAAAAGAGTGGAGCTAATTTGACCAAAAGAATGAATATCACAAGAAATTAAGAAATGATTACTGAAAAGAAATTGCCAGACAACAGATGGGATTTGATCACATGCACGCCAATAGTAAACGTTTCTTAGGTGGCTAGTCTAATCATCAGTACAATATTGCTGCTCTCTATCCTCTGTCGACCATACAGAGGATAACAAATTTGAAAAAAAAAATTCTACCAAAAAATTTCAAATGCCTTGAAATTTTATGTGAAAATACCAAACAAATTTTTAACAAATTCAAAAATAGTTTTCATTTTTAGCGAAATTTTACACAATGCACATAAAATTATTTACCTGGGGTATATTCTTGACTGTTTCTACATTCCAAGCCAATTTAGCCATGTCCGTCTGTCGAAAGCACGCTAAGTTTCAAAAGCACTCTAACTTCAAATTATTGAAGGTTGGTTGGGATTTTGAATGGGCAATATCGGTCCATGTTCTGATATAGCTGCCATGTAAACCGACATCGGGTCTTGACTTCTTGCGCCTCTAGACGACGCAATACCTTTGCGTTTTGGTTGAAATTTTGTATGAGGTGTTTTGTTATGATTTTCAACAAATGTGCTAAGTATGGTTCAAAACCGTTCGTAACTTGATACAGCTGCTATATAAACCGATCTCGGATCTTGATTTCTTATTCATTATTTTATCCATTATTCTTTGTTTGCCTATGGAAAGATACGGGGTAAAGAACTTGACAAATGCGAACCATGGTGGAGGGTATTTCACATTCGGCCCGGCCGAACTTAGTACGCTTTAAGTCTAATCGAATGATCTAAAATCTAGTTAAATTTTTACTCAAAGGAATTTTAAGGATACGCTCCACCATTGGATGGGGTATACTAACATCCTCATTCCGTATAAAAATATATATTCTTGATCGTCTTAACATTTTAAGAGTATTTAGCTATGTCCGCACATATAATTTCATTAGCGCAGGTCGTTTGAGATTGTATATTTGGTTTTGGTATAGATGCTATATAAACCGATTTCCCGATTTAGCTGAAATGCTATGACGTTTTCTATGATATTCGACAGATGCGCTAAGTATGGTCTAAATCGGTCCAAAACCTGATATAGCTCACATATAAACCGATCTCCCGATTATACTTCTTCATGCTCTAGAGGGTGCAGTTCTGGTTTGATTTGGTTAAAATTTTGCGCAATGACTTCTATGACCTACGTAACGAATTTAATCTGAATCGGTCCGCAATCTGATATAGTTTCCGTATAAACCAATCTCCCGATTTTACGTCTTGAGCCCCTTTAGAGCTACCCATGTATGGCCAGAATTTTTTGGAAATATTTACAAAAATCGCAATATTTTTTTAATTTTTTTTTTTTAACTTTATTCAAAATGCTAAAAAGTGACGTGGGTGAAAAGTAAATTTATTGAAAATATTATATAATTTTCTTTCGAAGTGCCACAAAGAAATGTTGAATATATTTTAAATGGTTGCACTTCATCGCGGACAAAGGAAACAGGTGGTAAAAATCAAAATTAAGTCTTATATAAAACTTTCCAACGATTTCGAAAATGCTACCCATAGAAATTTCACATTTTTAGTTGAGAAGATATGGCCGTTCAAAGTTAAATTATTTTCGATTTTCAAAAAAAAAAAACAAGTAAAAAGGCGTTAAGTTCGGCCGGGCCGAACTTTGGATACCCACCAGCTCGGGAATATACGTAAACCACCTTTCATCAAAATCCAGTGAAAATTGTATACCTTTTGTCCCATAGCAGTTATATGAAAATATGTTCCAATTTTGACCAAATACTTATAAGTACAAGTCATTGTTCAATTGTGTATAACAAAATATTGGTCTTTTTAGTAGCTTGATGTAAAAATAAACCGATCTGAGCTACATACGACACGGATTTCGAAAAGCCTAACATAAGTCACTGTGTCAAATTTCAGTGAAATCGGATTATAAATGCGCCTTTTATGGGGCCAAAACTTTAAATCGAGATATCGGTCTATATGGCAGCTATATCCAAATCTAAACCGATTTAGCCAAAGTTTCAGAAAAATTTCGATGGGCCTAACTTAACTCACTGTCCCAAATTTCGGCGAAATCGGACAATAAATGCGCCTTTTATGGACCCAAAACCTTATATCGAGAGATCGGTCTATATGGCAGCTATATTCAAATCTGGACTGATCTGGGCTGTATTGCAGAAGGAAGTCGAAGGGCTTAACCTAACTCACTGTTCTGAATTTCGGCGACACCGGACAATAAATGCACCTTTTATGGGCCCAAAACCTTAAATAGAGAGATCGGTATATATGGCAGCTATATCCAAATCTTAACCGATCTGTGACATATTGCAGAATTATGTCGAGGGGCTTAACTTAACTCACTGTCCCAAATTTCGGCGACATCGGACAATAAATGAACATTTAATGGGCCCAAAAACTGAAATCAAGAATCGGTATATGTGGCAGCTTTATCCAAAACTGGACCGATCTACACCAAATTAATGAGAAATATCAAAGGGCCTAACACAATTTACTGTTCCAAATTTCAGCAAAATCGGATAATAAATGTGGCTTTTATGGGCCTAAGACCCTTAATCGGAGGATCGGTCTATATGGCAGCTATATCCAAATCTGGACCGATCTGAGCGAAATTGACAAAGGATGTCGAAGGGCCTAGCACAACTCACTGTCCCAAATTTCAGCAAAACCGGATAATAAATGTGGCTTTTATAGGCCAATGACCCTAAATCGGAGGATCAGTCTATATGGGGGCTATATGAAGATATAGTCCGATATTGCCCATCTTCGAACTTAACCTGCTTATGGACAAAAAAAGAACCTTTGAAAATTTTCAGCTCAATATCTTTATTTTTAAAGACAGTAGCGTGATTTCAACAGACAGAGGGACAGACGGACGGACA
Source organism: Stomoxys calcitrans (assembly GCF_963082655.1). Taxonomy (NCBI): domain Eukaryota; kingdom Metazoa; phylum Arthropoda; class Insecta; order Diptera; family Muscidae; genus Stomoxys; species Stomoxys calcitrans. The sequence goes on along the minus strand of NC_081553.1, from coordinate 140,815,741 downwards.
TGTCTCGTCATGACATGATCGTCTTAGATTTTTACGCTGATCAAGAATATATATACTTTATAGGGTCGGAAATGGATATTTCGATGTGTTGCAAACGGAATGACAAAATGAATATACCCCCATCCTTCGGTGGTGGGTATAAAAACCATAATTTTTATGTAATTTAGCCCAATTTCAAACAAATAATTCGAAAACAAGATAAGGAATTGTCATTTTATATTTTTTCTATTGATGGATATCTCATACGTAACCAGTAAAGAAAGGCTAAAGTCGGGCGGTGGCGACTTTATGATATCCTACACCTACACTATAGGTATAAAGTGAGAGCTATATCTAATTCTGAACCAATTTTGATGGACCCTGGCGGATGTTTGCAGATAGGTTATTTAACAATTCGAGCAAATATGCTCAAACTGTAATGTAAATGGGAGCTATATGTATATCCGACATATCCCAACCGATTTCGAGCAAACTGCTCAGATATAGTGGTAGTAGTCGGAGAAAGCGTTGTACAAAATTTTGGCAAGATTGGTCAATAAATGCGCTTGCAGTGGCTCTAGAAGTAAAAATCGGCCGTAAAAATATATGACAGCTAAATATAATGTTCAAATTTTGACAAATTTTGTTCAGCGATGAGGCTCATTTCTGGTTGAATGGCTACGTAAATAAGCAAAATTGCCGCATTTGGAGTGAAGAGCAACCAGAAGCCGTTCAAGAACTGCCCATGCATCCCGACAAATGCACTGTTTGGTGTGGTTTGTACGCTGGTGGAATCATTGGACCGTATTTTTTCAATGATGCTGTTGGACGCAACGTTACAGTGAATGAACACATTTCGAACCGAACACTGATTTTGGTAATAAAATTCAATGATTTGCAAGCGTTGCTCGTTAGTAAGTCTATTCATGATGAAATGTCAAAGCATACTGAGCATCTTTCTCTTTGACACCATGTCTGAAATCCCACGTGATCTGTCAAATACTAATGCATGAAAATCCTAACCTCAAAAAAATCACCCTTTATATATATATATATATATATATATATATATATATATATATTTCTGGAGTTTCGAGTTGCAACGTATATATATACATATATTTATATATATATATACATTTATGGAGTTTGGAGTTGTAACCTAATAACCTCGTAATATGTAGTTCATTCATTCAACATGTTATTCTTGAGAATTATATTTAAGTATTACAAGTAGATATTAAGAAAAAGGTTCTATTACTTTATCGCACACAAATGATTTTTTTTTATTTCACTATCTGAACCGATCTTTTCCAATTTCAATACGCATCGTCTCTAGGCCGAAAAACATATCTGTACCAAATTTGAAGACGATCGGATGAAAATTGCGACCTGCACTTTGTATACAAATTAATATGGACGGACAGACAGAGGGGCATAGCTAAATCCGTTCAGAAAGTGTTTTTGAGTCGATTAGTATGCTTATTAATGGATCTGTCTCTCTTCCTTTTGGGTGTTACAAGCAAATGCACTAAGTTATAACACCCTGTACCATAGTACAGGTTATAAAAATCAATCTACAAGGTCTAATAAAAAAAGGTCATATAATTTTTTTTCAAAAAGTATTTATTTATTGCTCAATCGTGTCCTTTACAAAGTAATATTAACATCGTCTTTCCGTTTGTAACTCATTCACGAAACGCAACTTTTTTGTTGCACAAATTTTAATACAGTTAGGTCAGGTTAGGTTTAAGTGGCAGTCTGCCATCGGACTCACTGAGACGTTATCGTCCATGGTAATACCACAGGAGCAGAAGAAGGAAGATGTCTTCTAGTTACAGCCGTTGAACTATCCAGACTGCTTTAAAAAGTTCAACAACTTGCGATTGTTCACATCCGCTAAATCAGACGGTCCTCAAAGAAATAAGAACCTTAAGTGGAACTGAGACGTCTGTTCTACCCAGCGACAGGAAAGCGGTATCCTCTTCAAGTCTGGATTTGGCCACATAATTTTGGAATGCCACAACCTCCCGTTGAAAGGTCTGCAACAGCCGAGGGAGTTTTTGAATTCAGGAATACGTTCAATACGAATTTAATGGCTGCCTGGTCGTCTAGTTTGGAACCATCTGTATAGAAGTCTATGTAACTTCATTAACAGGCATATTGGAGTTCCAATGTGTTCTATCAGAAGTAGTGGTTCAATACTTCTTATCAAAAAGCGGTTTATGCAACCGCTTTACCCTAATTTTCAAAAACGCCAGATCTCAGAGATGGATGGTGCGATTTAAGAGAAATTTTTTAGACCATCTTATAGTAACCTAAAAACAACCAGTAAGGAAAGGCAAAAGCCAGGCGGAGCCGACTATATAATACCCTACACCACCGAGCCTGCGAACTACTTTTAATGCATGGAACCTATGTTGAAATATTGTCACATTTTAATTTTGCATACCTATTGATAGGACCTAAATTGTGGCTACTACAGCCTTATAGGCCATATGATATGAAAGATATAATAGGTTGCCCAAAAAGTAATTGCGGATTTTTCATATAGTCGGCGTTGACAAATTTTTTTTCACAGCTTGTAACACTGTAATTGCATTCTTTCTTCTGTCAGTTATCAGTTGTTACTTTTAGCTTGCTTTAGAAAGAAAGTGTAAAAAAGTATATTTGATTAAAGTTCATTCTAAGTATTGTTAAAAATGCATTTACTTTCTTTTAAAAAATCCGCAATTACTTTTTGGGCAACCCAATATATGGGAGCTACATATATCTAAATCTGAATAGACTTTGCTAAAATTTAGCACACGTACTAAGACATAAAATGAAAAACCTCACGCTAAATTTTATAAAGATTAAAGTCAAAATTTTCATTCAAATTTTTCCTAAAGACAAAATTCCAATTAAAAATATATTTTAAAGATTTTTTTCTAAAGACTATATTTCAGTGAATAAATTTCTAAGGAAAAACTTTTGCCTTATCTTAATAAAAAATTTTACGCTTTTCGGTCCCAAATAAAAATAAAAACAAGTAAAAGCGTTCTATGTTCTGCCGGGCCGAATCTTATATACCCTCCACCATGGATCAGATTCGTCGAGCTCTTGCCACGGTATCTCTTTTTGGGCAAACAAAGGATAAAAGAAAATAATTGCTATGTTATTGGAACAATATCAAGAAATGGTTCATTTCGGACCATAGTTAAATTGAATTGAAAGAAGCCATTGTGTACAATTTCAGCCAAATCTCGTAAGAATTGCGCTCTTTAAGGGCTGAAGAAGTAAAATAGGGATATCGGTTTATAGGGGAGCTGTATTGGGCTATAAATTGATTCATGCCATATTCGACAAGTATGTTAAAGGTCATGAGAGAAGCCGTTGTACAAAATTTCAGCCAAATCGGGTAATACTTGCGCCCTTGGTTTATATGGCAGCTATATCAGGTTATGGACCGATTTGAACCCTTCTTAATACAGTTGTTGGAAGTCATAACAAAACACCTCATGCAAAATTTCAGCCAAATCGGATAAGAATTGTGCTCTCTAGCGGCTCAAGAAATCATGATCCCAGATCGGTTTATTTGGCAGCTATTGGGTTGCCCAAAAAGTAATTGCCGGTAATATAGTAATAATATAGTCGGCGGTGACAAATTTTTTCAACGGCTTGTGACTCTGTAATTGCATTCTTTCTTCTGTCAGTTATCAGCTGTTACTTTTAGCTTGCTTTAGAAAAAAAGTGCGCGAAATTTCGTTTACATTTGTTTGTTTGGCGTCAATTTTAATATGGGTACCACATGTATTGAAAGAAATTCATTTAACAAACCGAATCAACGCTTGTGATATGCACCTTAAACGCAATGAATTCGATCCGTTTTTAAAACGAATCATAACTGGAGATGAAAAATGGATTGTTTACAACAGCGTTAGTAGAAAACGATCATGGTCCAAGCATGGTGAACCAGCTCAAACCACTTCAAGGGTTGATATCCACCAAAAGAAGGTTATGCTGTCTGTTTGGTGGCATTGGAAGGGTGTGGTATATTTTGAGCTGCTTCCAAGGAACCAATCGATTAATTCGGATCTTTACTGTCAACAATTGGACAAATTGAATACAACCATCAAGGAGAAGCGACCAGAATTGGTCAATCGTAAAGGAGTCATATCCCACCAGGACAACGTTCCCAGCCAAGCTTACTCAAAACTGAATAAGCTTGGCTGGGAACTTTTGATGCATCCACCATATAGCCCTGACCTTACACCATCAGACTACCATTTATTTCGATCTTTGCAGAACTGCTTAAATGGTAAAACTTTCGGCAATGATGAGGCTATAAAATCGCACTTGGTTCAGTTTTTTGCAGATAAAGGCCAGAAGTTCTATGAGCGTGGAATACTAAATTTGCCAGGAAGATGGCAAAAGGTTATCGAACAAAATGGAAATTATATATTTGATTAAAGTCCACTCTAAGCTTTATTAAAAATGCATTTACTTTCTTTTAAAAAATCCGCAAATACTTTTTAGGCAACCCAATATATCAAAACGTGTACAGATATAGCCCATTTACAATCCCAACAGTAATAAGACGATAAAGAACTATATGGGTCTTGGACGAATATATCGAGGAGTTACAAACAGAATGACGAAATTATTTAGTATACCCCCATCCTATGGTGGAGGGTATACAAATGATTTTCAAAAATAGCAAAAAAAGTTCAACAGCCCAAGATGTGCACTACTAGATGTTTCAATGTCCTAGCGACAAACGTAAGAGTAATATAAAACTAAGTCTTATAGAAAAAAGCCCGCTAATTAATTGCATGCAATAAAAATCTTACAAATTCCCCGATTTATGAAGTTCTAGAGTTTTTTTTTTGTCAACATATTGAGCATTAGACTTGTCCAGTTTCACAACAATTATTCAAACACAACGTTTAAGGAAATCATTATTGTTGTGGGAATAGCGTAAAAGGAAATGCAAAACTTGTTTTTATTAAATTACCAATTACGTGTTTTTATAGTATGTGTAACAAACGGAATGACACACTCATTACATCCCCATCCTTCGGTGGTGGGTATAAAAACGAAAAAGCAAAACAGGTGCATGCGTTTAGTTTTTATACCCTCCACCATAGGATGGGGGGTAAACTAATTTCGTCATTCTGTTTGTAACTACTCGAAATATTCGTCTGAGACCCCATAAAGTATATATATTCTTGATCGTCGCGACATTTTATGTCGATCTAGCCATGTCCGTCCGTCTATCCGTCCGTCCGTCTGTCTGTCGAAAGCACGCTAACTTCCGAAGGAGTAAAGCTAGCCGCTTGAAATTTTGCACCATTACTTCTTATTAGTGTAGGTCGGTTGGTATTGTAAATGGGCCATATCGGTCCATGTTTCGATATAGCTGCCATGTAATATATAGCTACCATAGCCAGATATAGCTGCCATATAATATACATATATAGCTGCCATATCTGAATAGCATTACTTTGATAGCTCTATGCGTCTTTGAAACACACTACCTTTTAATACCCTCCACCATAGGATGGGGGTATACTAATTTGGTCATTCTGTTTGTAACTCCTCGAAATATTCGTCTGAGACCCCATAAAGTATATATATTCTTGATCGTCGTGAAATTTTATGTCGATCTAGCCATGTCCGTCCGTCTGTCCGTCCGTCTGTCTGTCGAAAGCACCCTAACTTCCGAAGGAGTAAAGCTAGCCGCTTGAAATTTTGCACAATTACTTCTTATTAGTGTAGGTCGGTTGGTATTGTAAATGGGCCATATCGGTCCATGTTTCGATATAGCTGCCATATAAACCGAACCGTGCGCAATTCTTATCCGATTGGAATGAAATTTTGCACCACGTGTTTTGTTATGATATCCAACAACTGTGCCAAGTATGGTTCATATCGGTCCATAACCTGATATAGCTGTCATATGAACTGATCTTGGGTCTTGACTTCTTGAGCCTCTAGAGTGCGCAATTCTTATCCGATTTGAATGCATTTTTGCACGAAGTGTTTTGTTATGATATCCAACAACTGTGCCAAGTGTGGTTTAAATCAGTTCATAACCTGATATAGCTGTCATATAAACAGATCTGGGGACTTGGCTTCTTGAGCTTCTAGAGGGCGCAATTCCTATCCGATTTGGTTGAAAATTTTCATGAAGTATTTTATTTTTACTTCCAACAACTGTGTCAAAGAAGGTTCAAATCGGTTCATAACCTGATATAGCTGCCATATAAACCGATCTGGGGTCTTGCCTTCTTGAGCCACTAGAGGACGCAATTATTATCCGATTTGACCGAAATTTTGCATGAGGTGTTTTGTTATGACATTCAACAACTGTGCTAAGAAAAGTTCAAATCGGTTCATAACCTGATATAGCTGCCATATAAACCGATCTGGGGTCTTGACTTCTTGAGCCTCTACAGGGAGCAATTATTATCCGAATTAGCTGAAATTTTGCTAACAGTGAATTTTAACGAAATCGGATAATAAATGTGGCTTTTATGGACCTAAGACCCTTAATCGGAGGACCGGTCTATATGGCAGTTATATCCAAATCTGAACCTATTTGGGCCAAATTGAAGAAGGATGTCGAAGGTCCTAACACAACTGACTGTTCCAAAGTTAGCGAAATCGGATAATAAATGTGACTTTCATGGACCTAAGACCCTTAATCGGAGGATCGGTCTATGTCTATGGCAGCTATATCCAAATCTGAACCTATATGGGCCAAATTGAGTAAGGATGTCGGAGGTCCTAACACAACTGTTTCAAATTTTAGCAAAATCAAATAATATTTGTGGCTTTTATGGGACTAAGACCCTAAATCGGGGGATCGGTCTATATGGCAGCTACATCCAAATCTGGACCGATCTGGTCCAAATTGACGACGGATGTCGTAGGGCCTAACACAAATCACTGTCTTAAATTTCAGGGAAATCGGATAATAAATGAACTAAGACCCTAAACCGGCGGATCGGTCTATATGGGGGCTATATCAAAATGTAGTCCGATATAGCCCATCTTCGAACTTAACGTGCTGATAGACATGGTGAACCAGCTCAAACCACTTCAAAGGCTGATATCCACCAAAAGAAGGTTATGCTGTCTGTTTGGTGGCATTGGAAGGGTGTGGTATATTTTGAGCTGCTTTCAGGGAACCAATCGATTAATTCGGATGTTTACTGTCAACAATTGGACAAATTGAATACAACCATCAAGGAGAAGCGACCAGAATTGGTCAATCGTAAAGGTGTCATATCCCACAAGGACAACGCTAGACCGCACACATCTTTGGTCATTCGCCAAAAACTGAGTGAGCTTGGCTGGGAACTTTTGATGCATCCACCATATAGTAAGGAAGAGTAAGGATGTCGGAGGTCCTAACACAACTGTTCCAAATTTTAGCAAAATCAAATAATAATTGTGGCTTTTATGGGACTAAGACCCTAAATCGGGGGATCGGTCTATATGGCAGCTACATCCAAATCTGGACCGATCTGGTCCAAATTGACGACGGGTGTCGTAGGGCCTAACACAAATCACTGTCTTAAATTTCAGGGAAATCGGATAATAAATAAACTAAGACCCTAAATCGGCGGATCGGTCTATATGGGGTCTATATCAAAATGTAGTCCGATATAGCCCATCTTCGAACTTAACGTGCTGATAGACAAAAAAAGGATCCGAGTGAAGTTTCAGCTCAATATCTCTATTTCTAAAGACTGTTGCGTGATTTCAACAAACAGACGGACGGACATGTCCAGACCGTTTTAGATTTTTATGCTGATCAAGAATATACAATATATACTTTAAAGGGTGTTTCGATGTGTTGCACAGGAAATGACAAAATGAATATACCCCCATCCTTCGGTGGTGGGTATAAAAAGCGCAAGAACTATCCGATTTGGCTGAAATTTTGTACAACGGCTTGTCCCATGACCTTTAACATACATGTCGAATATGGTATGAACCGGTTTATAGCCTTATACAGCTTCCCCATAAAACGATCTCCCTATTTTACTTATTCAGCCCCTTAAGTGCGCATCCTTTGTTTGCCTAAAAAGAGATGCCATGAAAAGAGCTCGACAAATGCGACCCATGTTGGAGGATATAAAGGGTGATTTTTTTGAGGTTAGGATTTTCATGCATTAGTATTTGACAGATCACGTGGGATTTCAGACATGGTGTCAAAGAGAAAGATGCTCAGTATGCTTTGACATTTCATCATGAATAGACTTACTAACGAGCAACGCTTGCAAATCATTTTCAGTGAATCATTTTCAGTGAAATCATTTTCAGTGAATCGACAAATTTTGTTCAGCGATGAGGCTCATTTCTGGTTGAATGGCTACGTAAATAAGCAAAATTGCCGCATTTGGAGTGAAGAGCAACCAGAAGCCGTTCAAGAACTGCCCATGCATCCCGAAAAATGCACTGTTTGGTGTGGTTTGTACGCTGGTGGAATCATTGGACCGTATTTTTTCAAAGATGCTGTTGGAAGCAACGTTACGGTGAATGAACACATTTCGAACCGAACACTGATTTTGGAAATAAAATTCAATGATTTGCAAGCGTTGCTCGTTAGTAAGTCTATTCATGATGAAATGTCAAAGCATACTGAGCATCTTTCTCTTTGACACCATGTCTGAAATCCCACGTGATCTGTCAAATACTAATGCATGAAAATCCTAACCTCAAAAAAATCACCCTTTATAAGATTCGGCCCGGCCGAACTTAGCACGCTTTTACTTGTTTCTTTTCTTCTTTTGAATTTGTGAAGTGAAAAAGGTTCGATGCAAGGGCTTATAAAGTGTGCTTTTTTTAGCTATTATCTTTTTGGCAACACTAGTTTAAACAGCTAACGTATGTTTCGTATTTTGCTTCATTTTCAAACATCTTCAGTTTTGTGTATAATTTAACCATGAATCGTCTTACAAACGAACAACGCTTGCAATTATTGAATTTTATTATCAAAATGCGTGTTCTGTTAAGAAAGTTCATCGCGCGCTTTTTCTTCTTCTTCAGTGACGAAGCTCATTGTAGGATCAATGGGTACGTAAATAAGTAGAATTGTCGATTTCGGAATGAAGATCAGCCTAAAACATTGCAAGAGTAACCAATGCATTCCGAAAAGTCACAGTTTAGCGCGGTTTAGGGGCTGCTGGCATCATTGGACCGTAAAGCTACGTTGCGAATTGTAACGTAACTGTGAATGGTGAGCGCTACCATGAGATAATATCCAACTTTTTTTCTCAAAATGCAAGAGCTTGACTTGCACGACATATGGTAGCAAAGGACTTAGTGAGAGGTGAGTTCGGTGAAAATTTTATTTCACGTTCGGGACCGCTCAATTGGCCACCTAGATCGAACGATTTAACGTCTTTAGACTATTTTTTGTAGGGCTATGTTAAAGCTCACGTCTATACAGACAAGCCCGCATCAATTGACGCAGTAGAAGATAACATTGAAGCATTTATTCGTGAGATGCCGCCCGAAATGTTGGAAAGCGTATGTCAAAATTGGACTAAGCAAATGGACTATTTGAGGCGCAGCCACGTCAACATTTTCATGAAATAATCTTTAAACATAAATTTTTCTGAATTTTAGGTTTTTTTTTTTTAAACTTTCCTATAGCTCTTAGAAAGTCACCCTTTATAATGGCGGAATGTAGAACAACGTTTAGAGTTTGTTTTGCATTGTTTGAAGTAAAATTATAGGCCTAAGTGAAGGTTTCTAAATTTGGGTCCATCTCAAGTTTCCCGCAAGGAATGTATTCAGAATCTACTCATGCCGTTCTAGTTGTGAGTGTGGTAAGTATGTTCCCCATTGGAACTTGGTATGAGTCTTTCACATACTCAAACATGTTTGTTAAATATCCGTGTACACTTTTGGAATGAGTTCAGTTTATCATTCTATGTTCTATATGTCAAGAATGAGGGATATTTTCAGGGTAAAAAAAAAAACATTATATAAGTCACAAAACCTTGCAATAAATTATCGCAAAACAACATGGACTTTCATCGTAAACAAAGTCCAAAGTTCTCACAAATTATGTCTAATTTTCTTTGTGTGAAACGAATTATATTTGTGCGTGTGGGTATTAAAGGCCTACACATGGCACTTCCCGCCCATTGATTGCAATTGCCTTGCTTTATTATGCCATTATTAACGCTTCATCTCGAGAAATTTTAAATCGAATAGTAGAGTAGCTGCATTCGACTAGTGGAGTGGCTGCACCGATAGTCGACTGGTCTGCGGAGGCTTCCCACGAAGACCGCTGACGCACATCTTGATGATAAGACTGGTTCAATATCATATTCCCATGCCTGCTATTAGGCACCTCGTATAGGAATAAAACGGCGCTTCGCTCTCAAATAAATTGAGAGGCTTGGAACGACCAATTCCAAGACCCTCACCAATAACGGGAAGGATTCCGTTGATTGGGCTAGCAAGATAGAAGCTATCCAGGCTAACCCAGATCCTAATTCGACAACGGTACAGCAGTCACACCCAGAGAAATCATTGGTTGGAATTATATTATAAGAACAATAAGATAATAAGGTCAAATCAATTTCCATTGTTTGGACACAGTTTGGTTATTTTCATAGTTTAGTTGCTATCTTAACCACAATACAATAAATAGGGTTAAAAGAAGATGCTACATACCGATATATTAGTTCTATTTATCATTTCCATAAAAAATAAATGCATATTGCTTCTGCCAATTGTATCAACAACGTTTTATTTTCTGCAGTACCAACAAATAGTTAGCACAACACCCTTACTGTAGTTTTGCTAATTACCCTACCGGTAGTTTTGCTAACTGCCATACCGGGGTTCTACTAACCCCTTACCGGTAGTTGTGCTAACTATCCTTGTGGCAGTCAGTACTGCACATAAAATCTTCACATATCCCTGAAGAATACGGAAACCAAGGTTCGAATCCCCCGGCCGACCAATTTTTTCTATTATTTTTTCTTTAAAATTATTTAAGAAAATTCGACTTAAAAATATATATATATATGTATATCTCTAAGAAACATTTTTTAATGGTTTCTACACTTTTTTTAAATTTAAATTTAATTGGGAAACTTATTACTGCATATTAATGCTTATTGCCCTGCATCATCATTTGGAAAATGATGTCAGTAGGTTAGACGATGCGTAAAAGACTACCAAAAATGACATCATGAATTCAAATCTCCCCTCGACCACTCACAAAACTAATGGAATTAATTTTAAAGCGAAATAAGTTGAGAGGAAATAAGTAAGAGCGTGCTAAGTTCGGCCGGGCCGAATCTTATATACTCTCCACCATGGATCGCATTTGTCGAGTTCAATGCGACGTATCTCTTAAGGCAAACAATAAATATTGAATAAGATTATGCTATTGAAGCTATATCAAGTTATAGTCCGATTCGGACCATAAATGAATGCTGAACATTGTAATATTTCATTGTGTAATATTTCAGTTCATTCTGATAAGAATTGCGCTCTCTACAGGATCATGAAGTCAAGATCCCAGATCGGTTTATATGGCAGCTATATCAGGTTATGTACCGATCTGCGCCATATTCGCATAGTTATTGGAAGTTATAACAAAACACCTCATGCAAAATTTCAGCCAACTGGGAGGTGAACTGTGCGCTGTATTGGATGAAGAAGTCAAGATCCAAGATCGCTTTATATGACAGCTATACCAGATTATGAATCGATTTGAATCACACTTACTAACACAGTATTTGGAAGTGATACCAGAATGACGAAATTAGTATATCCCCATCCTATGGTGGAGGGTGTAAAAACCCGAGGGAGAGCGGCAGCAAGCTGAAAAGAACGAATAAGCGCAGCGCACCCGAACGACGACGCTCGCTTAAAGCAATTTTTGTTTTTGGTATCATAACAAACTATTGTAGACAGTAGCCTCAGAGCCAACGTTGGTTGTCACTACAGCAAAGTTGCGGTTGGCAAACAAATCGTTGAGGCAACAAGTCTGTTTTCTGGGTGGAGCCAAAAAGTCATCCTGCGAACATCTCATCTCCAAGAGAAGAAAGGCGAACAATAGTAAATAAGGTTTAGTCATTCAATTCTAACAATGACCCTGAAGTTTGTCTGCAAAGGTTTATGGTCTTTACCTCCACACGCAAAAAAATAAATCGTTTCACATAAAAGAAAATTTCGCTAAGTAAACTTATTTTCTGAAAAACGTTGGATTTTGTTTATGATAAAAGTACATGTTTTTTACGATTAATTCTTGCAAGAATGTATTTCAAATGTAAGGTTCTTTTCGCACACTGACAATACCTTTCATTTTTGATACATGAAAGACAATACCATTCATTCTTGATACATAAAATGCTATTAGAGATTTCAAATAAATTTTCGTTACTAATTAATTACTTAACGTAATGCTTATGCATATGTATATTCTTTTCAATTTTAAAATAGACTGTGCATACTGAAAATGCTACCAAGTTAAATTTAACGTTTTTTAAATTTTTACTAATTATACACTCAAAACCTTTTGAACCTCAACACTAGTTAAAGTTACCTAAATTTGGGAAATATTGAACTTCCAATGGCGCTAAAGAATGATATGCTCGTTGCGAGTTCAACAATTTCTTTATAGCTACGAAATTATTATAAATAGTATTAGTCCACTTTCAAGTTCCCACTGTTAAAATATAAACTAAAGAGCATTGAAAATGAAAGACAAAATCATTGAAAAAATCTCTCTTTCTGAACACTCCGAAGCATCCAATTGGACACATCTTAATTTCGCAACCCATTTATTCCTGCCTGTCTCTCATCCCCACGCTATCAATTGCTCAGCTATTGTGAAGAATACAAATTTAATATAATTCATTGCAATTATAAATTAAATAAAACTTTACATTTTGTCCCAGCCGAGTATTGAACCAAGAACCTCCCGTTTACAAAGCAGACGCTCTACGCATTCATCCACATCACTATTAGTTGAGACTTCGACTATTTTCCCATTTCAACACAAAAGCAAAACATTTTCTCACTTCTTTTCGTCATGCTTAGAAGGCCACCATTTGAAGTGTGTTTATTAAATTGTTCTTAATTTCGAGCATGTATTAGTGAAGGCAAGAAAGGATAATGGGAATGAAGGTTTTAGTTATATTGAACTAAAAATTTTTATATCTTTAAGTAGTTCATGCAGTAATAAATTTCAGAAAAGGTATGTAAACGATGATATGCTTTTGCAGCGTTTAGTATAATTCTCGCTTATTTCAAAAATAATCGTTTAAGGAAAACCACTAACACCACTTGAATTGTAAGCTAATTTATCTATACTCATGAGTAGTTAGTTTATTCGTACAACGTTTATTTTCTCTCTCTTTCGGAATTTTTAACTAATCGTGGATAAATATCATGGACTAACGAGTATTATGTATTTAACTCCTATTTACGATAAGCATTTTTCTGAGTGTATGCAGATCTAAATTGGTAATTGAAATTCTTCCAGAATATATTTGAATTTATTTCGATGTTATGAAACAAAATTATGTTAAAAGCCTTCCATGTTACTCTAATGATTTTTTTCAATGGACTTACCTATGGTGGAACTTTAAAAAATTGTCAAAAATTTTCATTGTATCCATCACTGGTCTATACGCTTAAATACTCACTCCTGTCTCTCTAGTAAGAGAGAATTATTATTGGTCCGATAATCGAATAATCGTCTGCGGTTATCGAAACACTTTTGTATTTTAAGAGTTTTTGGTTTTACAACAAGAGGATGGTACTTTTACCGTAGGCGAATTTGCTAAAGGGTTAGTTACATTCGGTAATACTACGTTTATGGCTAACATTTGATTTGTTGAAACGAAACGTTACACAGTTACAATAAAGGAAAAACTTCGTAATAAAAGTATTTTGTTTTCCGTAAAAATGTCTCAAACGTTTTACTTTCTTGCGTGTAAGTTTTAATTGAAACCCTTTTGATTTTTGAAATTATTTGAATGTGTTATTTATTGACTTTCTAACTTTTAAACTCGCAATGAAATTAAGAAATTGTCGAAAATGTGGAGATCAGAAAACTTTGAACTATTGCCAGAAGCACAAAATTTGCATTCTTGTTCATTGAATATATTCACATGTATCAGAGAGAAAGAGAGGACGGCGACATTTGCTGCACCTACATTCAACCTAACCACTCCGAGGTTTTATGCATTTCATAATTGAAAAACTACTACAACAATAAAATGGCAAAAATAAAGTTTGTTTTCTTTCTTCCTTTTTTTTCTGGTTTTTGTGTGTGTCGTTTCATAGAAAGTGGCGCACAAAATTGAAATACGGAAAAATTCAGAGAAAAGCTGTGAAAAAATTTAACACATATTATGCAACAACTAGCGGAAAAGAAATGAAAAGTGTCAGTGAAAACGAATGTTGTGAAAATATAAACTGAACCATTCGAGCAAGAAGAAAGCAAAAAAAAACCAACATCGACAACAAGTCCAAAGAATTCGAAGGAGCTGGTTCCAGTGCAAAATATGATTATACATAACATTTATCATAGATACGCGTATTCTTGCCACACCATCCATAAATGTCTGACGGCGTCCATGCCACCCAATTCTGGCCACACAACAAAAAACCCCATTGCCTCGAACACTACCGTGAGCAACCTTTGCCAAGGAAACCACGAGTTAAGAAGAAAACCATTTTAACGGGTTTCCTTTCCTGCAAAATATATCTCACACTAATGCCGTATTTCACGCATTTCCGTTTTGTTTTCACACAGCGCAAAATGGAGAAATAAAAAAACCTGAACACAAGATTTCCGGACAAACGCGCAACTTTACCACAATTTACCAACAACGTGAATTGAAATGATACGGCCCCGTCCTTCTGTGGCGCTATCCCCTCCTCCCTAATTGCTGCACACAAAAAATATCAAAACTTTAATAATTCTCCACAACGAACAGACCCACTTCGCTAAAAGTGAAAAAGGTGGAAGAAAAAATCAACCGAAAACAAAAAAAAAAGTAAACGAAAATACGTTAAACTTAAAATCAAGCAATCTGCTTGGCAAACAAACCATATACAATTGTGTCTGAGGCACTGAAGTGAATTCGAAAATATTTAACTCTTCGCAATTCCTTAAGCAACAAATCGCAATTGACTTAAAGTTGAAAGGACTTCAACAGTTGGAACGCAGCACAGCAGACACGCAACTGACACAAACAGCAGCCCGAGTTTCAGCATGGATGGCATTTACATACTTTTGGTAACACTTCTGGCGATTGGTGAGTACAGTTATTGCTTTTTTTTGTTATAAATATTCAGATCCTATAGCAAATCTATAGAATATAAAGAAAAAATATTATTAATCAGTTTATAAAATACCATCAAACAATTTTGTAAAGTAAACAATAAACCTACATCCGAAATAATAGGAGTGTGATCCTCTAAAAAAACATTTTTTTATCATTTTTTTTTAGGTAGGATGTATTATTAATCTATTCGTTCAATTGTATAACAATAAAGTTAATTTAAGCTACAATTATTTGAAATATTTCATTGAATAATTTTTCCCCCCAAACTAGATGTTTAATATAATAGGAGTATTGATTCATAACCCAATACTTTTAAATCAAGCGGCTGAACCGTTTTCTTTACGGTCCATCCCCCTTACACTAATTTTTAGAAACGCCAGATCTCGGAGATGGGTGGTGCTATTTAAGCGAAATTTTGTGTGCTCTCATGGGGTACCTAGGGGGCTGCCCCACCCTAAAACCTACCAAACATATATTTAGACCAATCACGACAATATTGGACTTAAATGAAAGGTATTTAGGATAAAAAAAAAATATCTGATATCCATTTGTCGAACCAAGTGCTAGGGGGACCACCCCAACCCCCAAAACACTCCTAAATCGGACATATTTACCGACCATGGCAATATAAGTGCAAATGAAAGGTATTTTGCGAGTAGAATACGAATCTGATATCCAAATGTAGGACCACGTTTCTGGGGGTCCACCCCTTCCCCAAACAGGACTTATTTATTAGAGTGTAGAATTAGAATCTTATATCCAAATAAGGGACCAAGTGTTTGGGGGCCGTCTCTCCCCAAAAACATCCCCCAAAGGGGACAAATTTACGACCATAGCCATATGGGGCTGAAATGAAAGGTCTTTGGGAGTGAAGAACAAATCTGATATAAATATTTGGGAAAAGTGTCTATGGGGCCACCCCACCCCCACAACACCACCCAAATAGTAAGTATTTGCTGACCTTTGCAATATGAGGCTCAAATAAGAGGGTTTTTAGAGTGGAACACGAATCCGATATATATTTTCAAGGCCAACTTACTGAGTGGCCGCCCATCCCCCAAAAACACCCCACCCAGCCGGTAACGTTTGCCGACTGTGGAAATATGGGGCTCAAATTAAAGGTATTTGCGAGTAGACCACGTATCTGATAACAACATTAGGGACCAACTGTCTAAGGGACATCCCACCACCATAACAACCCCCAAATAGGACATATTTTCTCACCAAGACAATTTGGGTCGTAAAGAGAGTGGAACTAAATATTTATAGTTTTTAGGGCCAATACCCCAAACCGGACATATTTGCTGACTTTTGCAATAAGGAGTTTAAATGAGATTTAAAATCGAATTTGATATCCAATTTTGAGGCCAATGGCAAAATGGGGTTCAAATAAATGATATATAGATATACGAGAATAGAGCACGTTTCTGATATATTTTTCGGGCTTAGTGTTTGGGCGACCACCCCAATCCCCCAAAACACCCCTAAATCGGCCATATATACCGACAATGTCAATGTGGAGCTTAAATGAAAGGTATTGGGGGGTAGAGCAAGAATTGATACCCACTTTCGGGACCAATTTTCCGGGGCCAGCCCCTTTCCCAAAATATGGGGTTCAAATAAATGATTTATAGATATATGAGAATAGAGCACGTTGCTGACATTTTTTTCCGGGCTCAGTATTTGGGGGACTACCCCAATCCCCAAAACACCCCTAAATCGGCCATATTTACCAACCATGTCAATGTGGAGCTTAAATGAAAGGTATTGGGGGTAGAGCAAGAATTGATACCCACTTTCGGGACCAATTTTCTGGAGGTCAACTTCTTTCCCAAAATACCCTACAAGCAGCAATTTTTTAGTGACCATCGCAAAATGGGGCTCAAATAAAGGTATTTCGAAGTAGAATACGAATTTGATATTCAAATGTAGGACCATGTATTTAGGGAATCACCCCTTCCCCAAAACACCCCGCAAAGGGTAAAAAATTTTTGACCATGCCAATATGTGGTATTTAAGACTAGAAAACGAATTTGGGCCATGTGTTTGCGGGATGCCTTATCGTGTAAACTCCTCTAAATCAATGGCAATATGGGGTTTAAATATATTGTTTTTGAAAGAAGAGCACGATGCTGATATGTTTTCACGACCAAGTGCCTGGGGGACCACCTCACCCCCGAAAACACCCCTAAATCAGATATCATGAGAATATCGGGCTGAAATAGAGTATTTTAAGAATGGAGTACACCTTACATCCAAACTTAAATTCGTAGACCAATAAAAATCATATAGGATTCGGACAAAGGCACTTATATTGTTAAATTGTTAGTCAAGCGATATACTATTTTTGTAGCATGGTATTTCACTAAAAGCTCCTAATTGTCGAAAATAAATATTCCAAGGAAACTTTTGTTCCATATAAAGTAAACGAAGGCGCAGCGGAGCGGGCCCGGGTCAGCTGGTAAAGTATATATATTCTGGATCGCCTCGACATTCTTAGTAGATCTAGCCAGATCTAGCTTATGGCTTCCAACAACTGTGCAAAATACGGTTCAAATGTGTCTATAACCTGGTATAGCTCTCAATTAAACCCATTTAAGCCGATTTGACTTATTGAGTTATTACAAGCCGCAATTTTGTCCGATTTTTCAAAAATTTCAACTAACAAAATTTCATATTTGTAATATTTTATAGAGACAAAATTTAAGCACACTATTTTTATAGACAAAACTTTATAACAATTTTTCCTAATTTCTTTGTTTTAATACCCTCCACCATAGGATGGGGGTATACTAATTTCGTCATTCACGTCCGTCCGTCTGTCCGTCCGTCTGTCCGTCCGTCCGTCTGTCTGTCGAAAGCACGCTAACTTCCGAACTTATAACTTCTTATTAGTGTAGGTCGTAAATGGGCCATATCGGTCCATGTTTTGATAAAGCTGCCATATAAACCGATCTTGGGTCTTGACTTCTTGAGCCTCTAGAGTGCGCAATTCTTATCCGATTGAAATGAAATTTTGCACGAATTTTTTTGCTATGATATCCAACAACTGTGCCAAATATGGTTTAAATCGGCTCCTAAACTGATACAGCTGTCTTTTAAACAGATCTGGGGACTTGACTTCTTGAGCTTCTAGAGGGCGCAATTCCATATGCGATTTGGCTGAAATTTTGCATGACGTATTTATTTATTTTAATACCCTCCAACATAGGATGGGAGTATACTAATTTCGTCATTCTGTTTGTAACTACTCGAAATTTTCGTCTGAGACCCCATAAAGTATGTATATTGTTGATCGTCGCGACATTTTATGTCGATCTAGCCATGTCCGTCCGTTCGTCTTTCGTCAAAAGCACGCTAACTTCCGAACTAATAACTTCTTATTAGTGTAGGTCGTAAATGGGCCATATCGATCCATGTTTTGATAAAGTTGCCATATAAACCGATCTTGGGTCTTGATTTCTTGAGCCTCTAGAGTGCGCAATTCTTATCCGATTGGAATGAAATTTTGCACGACGTGTTTTGCTATGATATCTAACAACTGTGCCAAATACAAATCAAATCGGCTCATAAACTGATATAGCTGTCATATAAACAGATCTGGGGACTTGACTTCTTGAGCTTCTAGAGGGCGCAATCCCTAAACGATTTGGCTGAAATTTTGCATGACGTATTTTATTCTTACTTTCAACAACTGTGTCAAATAAGGTTCAAATCGGTTCATAACCTAATATAGCTGTTATATAAAACGAACTGTGATCTTGACTTCTTGAGCCTCTAGAGGTCTCTGGAGGTCGAAATTATTATCCGATTTGCCTGAAATTTTGTACGACGGATTCTCTCATGACCTTCAACATATGTGTTTATTGTGGTCTGAATCGGTCTTTAGCCCGATACAGCTCCCATATAAATCGATCTCTCTATTTAACTTCTTGGGCCACCAAAGGGCGCAATTTTTATTCGAATTGGCTGACATTTTACACAGGTCTCTAGCATATAATTTAATTGTGGTCCAAACCGGACCATATCTTGATATCGCTCTAATAGCAGAGCAAATCTTTCCTTATATCCTGTTTTGTCTAAGAAGAGATGGCGGGAAAAGAACTCGACAAATGCGATCCATGGTGGAGGGTATATAAGATTCGGCCCGGCCGAACTTAACACGCTTTTATTTGTTTATATTCATTTTCACTTGTTTTATATAATTTTGTAACATAACATTCATACTTCTATTTTTTTAACAAGGTCCTTCAAATACCAAACGAGAAAATAATCCATAGCATTAAATATATAATATAATAAATTATTTATAATAAGGTTATATTTGTAATTTTACTTCTTACTAAATACTCTTAGAATGTCAATTAATTTGGATGTTAATATTGTATAACAACAAATTTGTCTTGTGAAAATATGAGGTGGTATCACTTCTATTATTTTGAACACAGCTGTATATACTTTGTGTGGTCGGCTATTGGTATTTCAATATGTTACAAATGCAGACGCAAAATAAATACACACCCATCCTTTGGTAGCGTGTATGAAAATCTCTTAATGGGTTTGAAAACATTTTCAAACATTTATCCAAGCCCAAAATTCAAATACAAATTCGGCTAATTAATGTACGATTATGTTGTCTAATTGATGTTAAGTATTTGGTTATTTCAAATATTTGTTGAAGAGGCAATTAAAAGGGATAATGGACCTGAGGACTTCGTTTCGCTCTGAATTACCGAAAATATTATCTGTTTATTTTCCACAGTAACATTAATCCAATAAATACTTAAAATTTTATGTTCCACTGGCACCAGATGCGCCTCACTGAAGATTAAAGCCACCGAAACTTTTGTTTAACCAAAAATTCATATTGACTGTATGGACATTAAAAAATATTAACAAACCAGGCGCGTATTTCGCAATGGCGGCGGCGACGGCAGCGACAAAGGAAATATTTTTTGGCAGCATGTCTTGCTTGGGTACTTTTTTTTTGGCAGATTTAAAGCCTTAAACATTTCCCATAAAAAGATATGGCTAAATTCATTTAAATTTCATTATAACTTTTTATCGCTTTCTTGTATACAAATAAATTGAGATACACACACACACACATCAAAACCCTAACACAAGGTCATGCGTCTGAATATACACGTTTCAACACTTCTATAAATGAAAACATTCGCCACATTAAACCGAGAAGAGAATTCAAGTAAAATCTAATGTTTATTTAACTTTTTATTATCGATTCTGCGTTGATAAAAATTTATAGGCCCATGAATGTATTCAATATTTATGACGTTAGATATGATATACAGCCGCCTTTATGTAGTGATAGAGAGTTGTTTTATTGCCTATGTCTTCCTGTTTAACCCTCAGTGATTGCGATTGACGACGCTATATTAGAGGATGGAGGCTGTGTTCAAGAACAAAAATTGCACTTTCAACAAAAGGAAATTCCCAAATGCCGCAGTGAAGTTTTCAATATTCCAGGACTCAAATTCCCTACTCTGTGGAATTGACTTAGGAGGCTGTAGATATGGTGGGCAAATTGATATGCTTGTTCTTGATTGCTGAAATTTAAGAATTTTCCTTCAAAATGAAATTTCTGCACATCAGACCAACAAGTGATTTGAAAATAATTTGCCATAATTTTGATTGTCTTCACCGATCGTGCACATTTACAACTGGCGAAACGCTTATTGAAAGTGGTTGAATAAGTCGAAACGTACAAATATTTAGTCGTACTCCTAGGTCAGATTAAAACGAGGGCACGGATATTCATCCGATCCATGCCACTATGGACATATACCTAAGCAAGTGATCGGCTTGTTGTACGCTCTAAGTAATAACAATTAAAGCGTGGTTTATATGGTTTATAGGGAGCTATATCTAAATCTGAACTGACATGGCCCATTTGTAATACCCAAAGACCTACATTGATGCTTAGTATCTGTGCAAAATTTCAAGTTGCTAACTTTTTTTTTTTTTTTTTATTTATTAGTCTATAGATATTATAATCCTTACAGACTAGACTATATACAATATATACAAACTAAGCTTAATAACTACGAATTCATCAAAATAATAATCTTTTTCTTCAAAGAATATTTGTTTTCGCACAGATCTATATTATTGTAAAATTTATTAAATTCAACACATAAACGCCGAAATGGGTCATTGTTCCCAAAATTCGTACGATAGTATTCAACATGAAGAAGATTAAAATTTCGTGAAGGTCTCAGCAGCACGTTCAAGTAGATGTGGTCCAACAGAAACTCCGACTTCAAGTTTCCGTATAGTATATTTAACATGAAATTCAGATTCAGCATTGTACGCCGACTTTCCAACGAAGACAATTTGATCAAATTTAATCTTTCTTTATAAGATGGTAAAGTATTAAATGTCCAGTTACGTCTACGTAAGCAGAATAACACGAACTGTTTTTGCACAGACTCAATTGAATTGCAGTGGATTTTATAATTTGGGCACCATATTATAGAACCATACTCCAGTATCGGTCGAACAAGGGATGTGTATAGATTTCTTGTGACGATTGGATCAACAAACTCTTTGCTCCAACGCTTAACAAATCCTAAAGAACCATAGGCTTTATTGATCGTCAAAGATATATGTGATCTATAGTTTAACCTTTGATCTAACAAGAAGCCAAGATCCATGATTGATTCCACAGTTTCTAGGGGCGAACCGTTTATAGAGTAAATTGTTGTTAGATGATTTAATCTGTAAAACGATATATGTTTACATTTTTTTATGTTCAATTCCATTAGATTCAGTTGACACCAATCGTATAATCGGTCAAGGTCGGATTGTAGATTCAGTTGATCTGTGTCATTTTGAATGGTTTTGAAAAGTTTAACATCTTCTGCATACATAAGTACTCGAGAGATAGTGGCAGTGGATGGTAGATCATTAATAAATAATGAAAACAAAATATACCCAAGATGACTACCTTGTGGGACTCCAGATAAAACATCAATAGTTTTAGAAACAGAATCATTAAATTTTACAGTTTGAATGCGATTAGACAGGTAATTTGATATCCATGCTAGCAACGAGTCTGAAAACCCCAGGAGGTCTAGCTTGTGTAATAGAAGACTATGATTTACCTTATCAAAAGCCTTGCTAAAATCAGTATATATAACGTCAGTTTGCAAACGATTTCTAAATCCTTCGTTTACAATTGTAGTTAATTCCAAAACATTTGTTACAGTTGAGTATGATTTACGAAATCCATGCTGATATCGTGATAACAGTGAAGAAACTTGATGAGACAGTGAGTCAGTGATGATTTTTTCAAGAAGTTTCGGAATAGCGCTAAGCTTTGCGATTCCTCTGTAGTTGGTGACTTCAGATTTACATCCACTTTTAAACAGGGGTATAATGAAAGAATTTTTCCATAATGGAGGGAAATATTGTTTCCGTAAAGATTCATTAAACAATATTTAGAGAACACCGGACAGGGAATTTGCGCAATGCTTAAGAATATTGCTAGGGATACCATCTGGACCTGGATTGTAGGAACATTTCATATTCCTCAAATAATGCTGTATAGTATTAGATGTTGTTAGTGGAACAGATATCGTGCTATTTCCGTAGAAGCTTTGGGAGGGCTCATTAGTTTTATTATATGTTTTCCGGGAATAAGTAGTGGCAAAGAAGTCTGCAAACATATTGCTGATGGAAAGGTCATCATCCGCTTCGATGGCTCCAAATTTCAAAACTTTTGGAAAAGTATTCGACCGACGTTTAGAGTTTACAAATTTATAAAAAGACTTAGGGTTTACTTGTAGTTGACTTTTTATATTCGACAAATAAGTGTCGTATGAGATCTTATTGCAGATGTTATATTCAGATCGAACAACAGAGTATTTGGAAAAGTCCATCGCAGTACCAGTTTTCTTATACTTTTTATATAGTTTATTTTTATACCCTCCACCATAAGATGGGGGGTATACTAATTTCGTCATTCTGTTTGTAACTACTCGAAATATTCGTCTGAGACCCCAAAAAGTATATATATTCTTGATCGTCGTGACATTTTATGTCGATCTAGCCATGTCCGTCCGTCTGTCCGTCCGTCCGTCCGTCTGTCCATCCGTCCGTCCGTCTGTCTGTCGAAAGCACGCTAAATTCCGAAGGAGTAAAGCTAGCCGCTTGAAATTTTGCACAAATACTTCTTATTAGTGTAGGTCGGTTGGTATTGTAAATGGGCCATATCGGTCCATGTTTTGATATAGCTGCCATATAAACCGATCTTGGCTCTTGACTTCTTGAGCCTGTAGAGTGCGCAATTCTTATCCGATTGGAACGAAATGCATGACGTGTTTTGCTATGATATCCAACAACTGTGCCAAGTATGGTTCAAATCGGACCATAACCTGATATAGCTGCCATATAAACCGATCTTGGGTCTTGACTTCTTGAGCCTCTAGCGTGCGCAATTCTTATCCGATCAAAATGAAATTTTGCACAACGTGTTTTGTTGTGATATCCAACAACTGTGCCAAGTATGGTTCAAATCGGTCCATAACCTGATATAGCTGCCATATAAACCGATCTTGGGTCTTGACTTCTTGAGCCTCTAGAGTGCGCAATTCTTATCCGATTGGAATGAAATTTTGCACGACGTGTTTTCTTATTATATCCAACAACAGTGCCAAGTATGGTTCAAATCGGTCCATAACCTGATATAGCTACCATATAAACCGATCTTGGGTCTTGATTTCTTGAGCCTCTAGAGTGCGCAATTCTTATCCGATTGGAATGGAATTTCGCACGACGTGTTCTGTTATGATACCCAACAACTGTGCCAGGTATGGTTCAAATCGGTCCATAACCTGATATAGCTGCCATATAAACCGATCTTGGGTCTTGACTTCTTGAGCCTCTAGCGTGCGCAATTCTTATCCGATCAGAATGAAATTTTGCACAACGTGTTTTGTTGTGATATCCAACAACTGTGCCAAGTATGGTTCAAATCGGTCCATAACCTGATATAGCTGCCATATAAACCGATCTTGGGTCTTGAATTCTTGACTTCTTGAGCCTCTAGAGTGCGCAATTCTTATCCGATTGAAATGAAATTTTGCACGACGTGTTTTCTTATTATATCCAACAACAGTGCCAAGTATGGTTCAAATCGGTCCATAACCTGATATAGCTACCATATAAACCGATCTTGGGTCTTGATTTCTTGAGCCTCTAGAGTGCGCAATTCTTATCCGATTGGAATGGAATTTCGTACGACGTGTTCTGTTATGATACCCAACAACTGTGCCAGGTATGGTTCAAATCGGTCCATAACCTGATATAGCTACCATATAAACCGATCTTGGGTCTTGATTTCTTGAGCCTCTAGAGTGCGCAATTCTTATCCGATTGGAATGGAATTTCGCACGACGTGTTCTGTTATGATACCCAACAACTGTGCCAGGTATGGTTCAAATCGGTTCATAAACTGATATAGCTGTCATATAAACAGATCTGGGGATTTGATTTCTTGAGCTTCTAGAGGGCGCAATTCCTATCCGATTTGGCTGAAATTTTGCATGACGTATTTTATTTTTACTTTCAACAACTGGGTCAAATAAGGTTCAAATCGGTTCATAACCTGATATAGCTGCCATATAAACCGATCTGGGATCTTGACTTCTTGACCCCTAGAGGTCGCAATTATTATCCGATATGCCTGAAATTTTGTACGATGGATCCTCTCATGACCATCAACAAACGTGTTTATTATGGTCTGAATCGGTCTATAGCCCGATACAGATCCCATATAAATCGTTCTCTCTATTTTACTTCGTGAGCCCCAATGGGCGCAATTCTTAAACGAATTGGCTGAAATTTTACACAGGCCTCCAATAATAATTTAATTGTGGTCCGAACCGGACCATATCTTGATATCGTTTTAATAGCAGAGTTACTCTTTTCTTATATACTTTTTTGCCTAAGAAGAGATGCCGGGAAAAGAACTTGACAAATGCGATCCATGGTGGAGGGTATATAAGATTCGGCCCGGCCGAACTTAGCACGCTTTTACTTGTTATTTTTGACTTGTTCATATATTCCTCCTGGATCTACTACTGAAATCTATAAAGCACGCTTAGCAGCTATCCAATCTGTGCTAAGTCTTTCTAAACCAATGGACTCACTAATTGTAACTGGAGATTTCAATTTACCATCTATTCATTGGAAGGAAAATACAGCTATATCAGTTTATGAACCGATTTGAACCATACTTGGCACAGTTGTTGGGTATCATAACAAAACACGTCGTGCGAAATTCCATTCCAATCGGATAAGAATTGCGCACTCTAGAGGCTCAAGAAGTCAAGACCCAAGATCGGTTTATATGGCAGCTATATCAGGTTATGGACCGATTTGAAACATACTTGGCACAGTTGTTGGATATCATAACAAAACACGTTGTGCAAAATTTCATTCTGATCGGATAAGAATTGCGCACGCTAGAGGCTCAAGAAGTCAAGACCCAAGATCGGTTTATATGGCAGCTATATCAGGTTATGGTCCGATTTGAACCATACTTGGCACAGTTGTTGGATATCATAGCAAAACACGTCGTGCAAAATTTCGTTCCAATCGGATAAGAATTGCGCACTCTACAGGCTCAAGAAGTCAATACCCAAGATCGGTTTATATGGCAGCTATATCAAAACATGGACCGATATGGCCCATTTACAATACCAACCGACCTACACTAATAAGAAGTATTTGTGCAAAATTTCAAGCGGCTAGCTTTACTCCTTCGGAAGTAAGCGTGCTTTCGACAGACAGACGGACGGACGGACAGACGGACGGACATGGCTAGATCGACATAAAATGTCACGACGATCAAGAATATATATACTTTATGGGGTCTCAGACGAATATTTCGAGTAGTTACAAACAGAATGACGAAATTAGTATACCCCCCATCTTATGGTGGAGGGTATAAAAACAGTTTTCATAGGAGGTATAACCCTCAAAGGCCTTGGAGAATTAAGCGATGCAGTTGTCGCACTAACGAAGTTTTGTGGAGAAGGAGAATTCAAAGGTGAAAAGAACTTATTAGGACCAGAAGGTGTATTCAAACCAGAAAAGATGTTTGAACCAAACGGTGTGACAACAATTGGTGGCACTGTCTTAGTTCCAATGTTGTTCGTATCAGTAGTCATTTCGGTATTTTTTAAATTAGAATTTCCAACTTGAGTATCAGTAATCAGTTCAGTTTTCCTAAAATTTGAATTTTCTGCTTGAGTCACATCAGAATCAGTATTCGGAATTGGCACAGTTGAATTATTTCCAGTAGCAGTATTTCCAGTATTAATACTCAAAGGTGCTTGACCAGTTGTTTTGTTTGTCTTTGACTTCTTCCTTTTACGTGAATTATCATTTGGAGAACGGAGAGAATCTTCAAGACTTGAAGATTCATCGAGTAAATCTTTAAATTTTTTTACGCGTTAAATCTCTGTCGTGATTTCGGCATACGGGCGGACTGGCTAGATCGATTCAGAATGACAAGATGATCAAGAACATATATACTTTCTGGGGTCTAAGACGAATATTTCGAGGTGTTACAAACGGAATGACTAGATTAGTATACCCCCTCCCATGGTGGTGGATATAAAAAGTAACCTCTAAAAGTTCCTCTAAGTTAGGAATTCCGTTCTACTTACAAAATCCTCAATTGTTTTTCAAACCACGCCCTAAGTAGATGCATGTCTGGTATTGTGTCCCCACCTAAGTTTTGTTAGGTTTAACTGCCAGTCTGCCATCAGACTCACTCACTCACTTAGAGGTTTTCATCCATTGCGATACCATAGGTACACAAAAAGGAAGATGCTTTCTAGTTCCTACCGTTGAGCCATCCAGATCGCTTTAAAAAACCCAACAACTCCGCTAAATCAGACAGGTTCTCAAAGAAATGAGAACCTCCTTCCGACTGCTAGTGCGAGACACACACACGATGTCCTCACGGCTTCTGCAAAAGTCGTTGTCGGCAATCTTCAGTCCTTCACGATGTTTTCCGATTAGGCAGTGACCTGCCATGATGGACGCTATGACTGAGACGTCTGTTCTTAGCTTACATGTCGCTAGAGGCATACCCACAGATTCCAGTTTCCCTGGGGTGTGTAAGTTAGTCCCCTGCCTCGCAAACTCGTCCACTTTACAATTCCCTAGGATATCTCTGTGGCCCGGCACCCAGAACAGTTGAATTTTTAACTGTTCTACCATCTCGTTGAGAGATCTGCAACAGTCGAGGGCGGTTTTTGTGTTCAGAAAAACGTTCTCCAGGGATTTAATGGTTTCCTGCCTGTCTAAGAAGATATTTATGCCCACCGTCGTTTTGACATTATATCAATGCCATTCCACCACTTCCATAATTGCAAGGATTTCCGCTTGATATAACCAGTTCTAGATATTTAGAGAACACCCCGAACTGGTCATCTTGGAACCATCCATATAGAAGTGTATAAAACTTCTATTACCTGGGATATATTTGTTCCAATCGGTCCTATCAGTAATAGTGGTACAGTACTTTTTATCGAAAACCGGCTCCGGTAGAGTGTAATCCACACTGCCCGAAACATCGGATATTGTATCAATAATGGCACAGTGTCCGTAGCCGCCACATGACCAATGAGAAAACTCCCTTAGCCTCACGGCAGTGGTCGCTGTAATTTGTCTAGCCACAATGTCCAGAGGCATAAGATGTAGCATTAAAGTAAGTGCATCAGATGGTGTCGTCCTCAGTGTCGTCCTCAAACAAGCAATTCCTTGGATCCGGTTATCTATTGAACAGTAGGTGGACTTTTGAAGCGCCGTATACCAGACCACAACATCAATTTGCATTATAGGTCTGACAATAGCAGTATATACCCAATGCATGACACGCGGTCTTAACACCCAACCTTTGCCAAAAGCTCTCTTGTCATAAATAGGGCAAGAGCTGCCTTCCTTGCCCTTTTCAAAATGTTTGATTTCAATTTCCTGTTCAGCAAGACACCCAGGTGTTTTGCGCTTTCCTTTCCATAAGAATTAAATTAGCAAATTTTTCGAAAACAATGACATTTTTAAAATTCCTAGGGGTGCTTAGTCCAAGCACCAGAGGTCTTTCCACGCTTATGATGGGAGCTATATCAGGTTATATACCAATCTGAACCATACTTAGCAAAATTGTTGGAGGGTACAAAGTAATAGTAACAAGAAAAAGCGTGCTAAGTTCGGCCGGGCCGAATCTTATATACCCTTCACCATGGATCGCATTTGTCGAGTTCTTTTCCCGGCATCTCTTCTTAGGCAAAAAAAAAGGATATAAGAAAAGATTTGCTCTGCTATTAGAGCGATATCAAGATATGGTCCGGTTGGGACCACAATTAAATTATATGTTGGAGACCTGTGTAAAATGTCAGCCAATTCGAATAAGATTTGCGCCCTTTGGGGGCTCAGAAGTAAAATAGAGAGATCGATTTATATGGGAGCTGTATCGGGCTATAGACCGATTCAGACAGTAATAAACACGTATGTTAATTGTCATGAGAGAATCCGTCGTACAAAATTTCAGGCAAATCGGATAATAATCGCGACCCCTAGAGGCTCAAGAAGTCAAGATCCCAGATCGGTTTATATGGCAGTTATATCAGGTTATGAACCGACTTGTACTTTATTTAACATAGTTGTTTAAAGTAACAATAAAAAACGTCTTGCGAAATTTCAACCAAATCGGATAGAAATTGCGCCATCTAGAAGCTCAAGAAGTCAAGTCCCCAGATCTGTTTATATGACAGCTATATCAGGTTATGAACCGATTTGAATATTTGGCACAGATGTTGGATATCATAACAAAATACTACGTGCCAAAATTCATTCAAATTGGATAAAAATTGCGCCCTCTAGAGGGTCAAGAAGTCAAGACCCAAGATCGGTTTATATCACAGCTATATAAGGTTATGGACCGAGTTGAACCATACTTGGCACAGTTGTTGGATGTCGTCACAAAACACGTCGTGCAAATCGGAGAAGAATTGCGCACTCTAGAGGCTCAAGAAGTCAAGACCCCAGATCGGTTTATATGGCAGCTATATCAGGTTATGAACCGATTTGAACCATACTTGGCACAGTTGTTGGATATCATAACAAAACACGTCGTGCGAAATTCCATTCCATTCGGAGAAGAATTGCGCACTCTAGAGGCTTAAGAAGTCAAGACCCCAGATCGGTTTATATGGCAGCTATATCAGGTTATGAACCGATTTGAACCATACTTGGTACAGTTATTGGATATCATAAAAAAACACGTCGTGCAAAATTTCATCCCAGTTGGATAAGAATTGCGCACTCTAGAGGCTCAAGAATTCAAGACCCAAGATCGATTTATATGGCAGCTATATCAAAACATGGACCGATATGGCCCATTTACAATACCAACCGACCTACACTAATAGGAAGTATTTGTGCAAAATTTCAAGCGGCTAGCTTTACTCCTTCGGAAGTTAGCGTGCTTTCGACAGACAGACGGACGGACGGACCGACAGACGGACGGACATGGCTAGATCGACATAAAATTTCACGACGATCAAGAATATTTATACTTTATGGGGTCTCAGACGAATATTTCGAGTAGATACAATCAGAATAACGAAATTAGTATACCCCCCATCTTATGGTGGAGGGTATAAAAAGTCATTTTTTCGGCCAGGCCAAACTTTGGATATCCACCACATCCATTATATATGTCAACCGCCTTTCTTCATAATCCGGTGAAAAATTCATTATTTATGGACCTATAACAGCTATATTCAAATATGGTCTGATTTGAACCAAATTTGGCACGGACATTGAGTAGTCTAATAAATTCAAGTCACTGTTCAATCTTGGTTCAATATTTTTTTTTTTTTTTTGGCAGCTATATCCAAATATAAACCGATCTGAAACATACTGAGAAGGATGTCGAGTGACTTAACACAACTCATTGTCTCAAATTTTTGCAAAATCGGATAATAAATGCAACTTTTGTGGACCTAAGACCTTAAATCGGCAGATCGGTCTATATAGGGGCTAAACCAAGATATTGTCCGATATAGCCTATCTTCGAACTTAACCCGCCTATGGAAAAACAAAGAGTCTCTGCAATGTTTCAGCTCAATATCTCTATTGTATACCACTCTAGCGTGATTTCAACAGACAGACGGAGAGATGGACATGGCTAGTTCGTTTTAGAATTTAACGGCTATCAAGAATATACATATTTTATTGGGTCGGAAATGGGTATTTCGATGTGTTTCAAACGGAATGACGAAAGAAAATACCCCCATCCTTCGATGGGAGGTAAAGAAAAAAATAACAACAATAACTATTTGTATTTATTAAGGACCCATGGCCCTAAAATATTTGGTCCTCTGCGTACTAGGTCTAAAATACTTCAAAAAAGTAATATTAAATTCTTTAATGCGACATTTGCGAGGGCTTAAGCCATGCAAAGTTTTTTTACAAACTAGAATTGGACAGCAATCAACAATAAAATTCTGTGATACAAAATTTTAAAAGAAATTATGCGGCGGTTCTAATGTACCAATTCTGTCTTGTTGGTTCTTTTTATACCCTCCACCATAAGATGGGGGGTATACTAATTTCGTCATTCTGTTTGTAACTACTCGAAATATTCGTCTGAGACCCCATAAAGTATATATATTCTTGATCGTCGTGACATTTTATGTCGATCTAGCCATGTCCGTCCGTCTGTCCGTCCGTCCGTCCGTCCGTCCGTCCGTCCGTCCGTCCGTCCGTCCGTCCGTCCGTCCGTCCGTCTGTCTGTCGAAAGCACGCTAACTTCCGAAGGAGTAAAGCTAGCCGCTTGAAATTTTGCACAAATACTTCTTATTAGTGTAGGTCGGTTGGTATTGTAAATGGGCCATATCGGTCCATGTTTTGATATAGCTGCCATATAAACCGATCTTGGGTCTTGACTTCTTGAGCCTCTAGAGTGCGCAATTCTTATCCGATTGGGATGAAATTTTGCACGACGTGTTTTGTTGTTATATTCAACAACTGTGCCAAGTATGGTTCAAATCGGTCCATAACCTGATATAGCTGCCATATAAACCGATCTTGGGTCTTGACTTCCTGAGCCTCTAGAGTGCGCAATTCTTATCCGATTGGAATGAAATTTGGCACGATGTGTTTTGTTATGATATCCAACAACTGTGCCAAGTATGGTTCACATCGGTCCATAACCTGATATACCTGCCATATAAACCGATCTTGGGTCTTGACTTCTTGAGCCTCTAGAGTGCGCAATTCTTATCCGATTTGAATGAAATTTCGCACGACGTGTTTTGCTGCGATATCCAATAACTGTGCTAAGTATGGTTTACATCGGTCCATAGCCTGATATAGCTTCAATATAAACCGATCTTGGGTCTTGACTTCTTGAGCCTCTAGAGTGCGCAATTCTTATCCGATTGGAATGAAATTTTGCATTACGTGTTTTGTTATGATATCCAATAACTGTGCCAAGTGTGGTTCAAATCGGTCTATAACCTGATATAGCTGCCATATAAACCGATATTGGGTCCTGACTTCTTGAGCCTCTAGAGGGCGCAATTCTCATCCGACTAGACTGAAATTTTGCACATAGTGTTTTAGTATCACTTCTAACAACTGTGCTAAGTATGGTTTAATTCAAGCCATTACCTGGTATAGCTGTCATATAAACCGATCTTGGGTCTTGACTTCTTGAGGCTCTAGAGTGCGCAATTCTTATCCGATTAAAATGAAATTTTGCACCACGTGTTTTGTTATGATATCCAACAACTGTGCCAAGTATGAGTCAAATCGGTCCATAACCTGATGTAGCTGCCATATAAACCGATCTTGGGTCTTGACTTCTTGGGCCTCTAGAGAGCGCAATTCTTATCCGATTTGCCTGAAATTTTGTACGACGGATCCTCTCATGACCATCAACATACGTGTTTATTATGGTCTGATTCGGTTTATAGCCCGATACAGCTCCCATATAAATCGATCTCTCTATTTTACTTTCC
The DNA here is from genome assembly GCF_963082655.1 of Stomoxys calcitrans. Lineage (NCBI taxonomy): Eukaryota > Metazoa > Arthropoda > Insecta > Diptera > Muscidae > Stomoxys > Stomoxys calcitrans. The sequence continues at coordinate 140,783,376 of NC_081553.1, read as the reverse complement.
AACATATAATTTAATTGTGGTCTAACCCGGATCATATCTTGAGCTCTAATAGCAGATTTTTCTTTCTTTCTTTTCTTATATAATTTTTTGCCTAAGAAGAGATGCCGGGAAAAGAACTGACAAATGCGCTCCATGGTGGAGGGTATATAAGATTCGGCCCGGCCGAACTTAGCACGCTTTTACTTGTTTAGTTTTTCTAGGTCGTTAAGGGATTTTATAACGGTAAATGTAGAGAAAAAACGGCGTTCGGTCGATTTTAAATTTTACACCTGCATAGCTTATGTTTTCGCGAAGGATTTTTATGATTCTTAACTCATCTCTATGCTACTAACAAAGTACCAAAAAAATATATATTTACTATTATTATACTATTATTAAATAAGATTTTTTTTACCAAAAAAAAATCGGTTGAAAAATATATGTATGCATTCTGAAGTTTTTTGTGATTCTACTTTTTGGTTTTATATTATACCCACCACTGAAGGACGAACTCATAATAGGTGCATTTTAATATCCGATCCGAAATTTGGGACATCGAGTTGTGTTAGGCCGTCGGCACTCCTGTTCAATGTGGCCTTGATCGGTTCAGATTTCGATATAGCTGCCACATACCGATCTTCTGATTTATAGTTTTAGGCCTATAAAAGGCGATCTTATTAACCGACTTCGCTGAAATCTAGCACAATGAGTTGTATAAAGCCTCTCGATATTCGAACCAAGTGTGGTCTAGATCGGACTATATGTGGATATAGCTACCATAAAGACCTGTCTCCTCTTTTAAGGTCTTGGACCCATAAAAGGCGCATTTAATGTGCGATTTCACACAAAAACGATTTTTAAGCAATATCCCTTATTTGAAAGATAATATTGTAAACTTCATATAAAGGTAAGAAACGTAAAAATCCGTCGCGAAACAAAGAAGTTTGACAGTTTAAAATTGAAAATGTACAAAAACCTGTTTTTCTCTACGTGATTTTATAAAAATCACTTAACGAAGTGACCTAGAAAACCCAAAGGTATTTTCATTTTTCATGGGCTCCAACAATAGGTACATTAGAACTCCTGCAAAATTTTGGTGTATCACAGTGTAAGAGGTAACTCTTGGCGCAGTACTTAAAAAGGATGTCAGTGTACAGGTTTGCTAATTTGCATTTTTTTAACCATTGACATACGAGCTGAAGACTTAGTCATGTTATACCAACTGCTTTAACACACACATAAAATTTGTTATTGATCCAGTATCCATATTATACCTCTACTACTTAGGTGCAGGGTAATATAACTTAGTGCATTTGTTTATAACACCCAGAAGAAAGAGAGATGACCCCATTGATAGCTGTTTGTCTCCCGATTTGAACTAATATTGAAATCATGTGGTAATTTTTAACCGATGCGCATAAAATTTGGCGGGTTTTCAACATATCCTCACGAAAATTGGCACCATTATATTATGGCTGTTGATATTTTCAGTGAATTTTATCAAAATCAGTTTAGCTATATATTTACATAGCTTCCATATAAATGCATAGCCCTGTTTCACCTAGTTATAACAATTCTGAACAGATTTTCTTGGCACGGATTGCTAATATTACCCATCTGAAAACCTCTGCCAAAGTTCATTAAAATCGGTCTTGTCCGATTTCCACTTATAAGGTATATGAAGGGCATTATATAGACGGCACCGGCCGACATTTGCCGTTTCTTACTTGTTGATAATTAGCGTTTAAGTTTTAGTAGATATTTAAACAAGTAAAAAGGTAAAAGTTCAGCCAGGACGAATCTTTAGTGCTAACTTTTACAGATTCAGTGTGTTTCTTAAGGGTTTCGGTTTTTATTGCGGAGATATTTATTTATGTGGTTAACGGTTACGGCATTAATGTAATCCACATACCAAATTTCAAAATAATCAGATAAAATTTAAACGTTTAGAGACAACAGAATTCAAATCAGGAATCGGTTTATAAAGAGGCTATATCTAATTATGAACCTGCAATATATTGAATAAAGGAACTCGAGTTGCTCAATTTTATAGCTTCATTTAATGAGAGTTAATATGATAAGATGAATACAAAAGATGATAAATGACAATTCACCCTTAAGATCTATTGATCAATATCAATATATGATCAGATCAATATAATGAAAGTGAACAATATAAAAGGAAGAATTCAGTTTTCTGATTTGTATACTTATTTCGTCATTCTGTTTGTAACTCCCCGTCTGTCGCGCTAATTTTCGAAAGATTAAAGCCAACCGCTTGAAATATTGCAGAAATACTTCTTATTATTATCCGATTTGGCTGAAATTTTGTACAACGGCTTCTCCCACGACGTTCGACATAATGCGTGTCAAAAATGGTAAACCGATCTCTCTATTTTACTTTTTGAGCCCCTAAAGGGCACAATTCTTACTCGAATTGGCTGAAATTTTACACAATGACTTCTACTATGGTCTCCAACATTCAATTCAATTATGGTCCAAATCGGACCATAACTTGATATAGCTCCAATATTATAGCAATTCTTTTTTATAACACCATAGGGTATATTATTTTCGACATCCTGTTTGTAACTCCTCTAACTATATAACTCCTCTAACTCTATAACTATATATATATATATATATATATATATATATATATATATATATATATTCTTGATCGACGACATTTTATATCGATCTAGCCATGTCCGTCCGTCTGTCTGTCGAAAGCACGCTAACTTTCGAACGAGTAAAGCTAGCCGCTTGAAATTTTCCACAAATACTTCTTATAGGTGTAGATTGGTTGGGATTGTAAAAAGACCATATCGCTCCATGTTTTGATGTAGCTGCCATATAAACCGATCTTGGATCTTGACTTCTTCAGCCACTACAGGCCAAAATTTTTATCCCATTTGCCTGAAATTTTGCATCAGGTGTTTGTTATGATTTTCAACAACTGTGCTAAGTATGGTTGAAATCGGTCCATAATCTGATATAGCTGTTATAAAAACCGATCTGGAGTCTTGAATTCTTGAGCCTCTAGAGGGCGCAATTCCTATCCGATTTGGCTGAAATTTAGCATGATGTGTTTTTTATGATATTCAAGAACTGCGCTATGCATGGTTGAAATCGGCCCATAACCTGATATAGCTGTCATATAAACCGATCTGGGGCCTTGACTTCTTGAACCTTTAGAGGGCGCAAATCCTATCCGATTTCGCTAAAATTTTGCACGACGTGTTTCGTTATGACTTTCAACAACTGTGCAAAGTACAAAGCTGCCATATAAACCGATCATGGAACTTGACTTCTTGAGCCTCTATAGGGAGCAATTATTATCTTATTTGGGTGATATTTTGTACAACGGCTTCTCCCTTGACCTTCAACATACTCGTCATATATGGTCGGAATCGATCTATAACCGAATATTGCTCCCCTATAAAACGATCTCCCTAATTTACTCTTTGAGCCCCTAAAAGGCGAAATCCTTATTCGATTGGGCTGAAATTTTACACAATGTCTTCTACTGTGGTCTCCAGAATTCATTCGAATATGGTCCGAATCGGACCGTAACTTGATATAGCTCCAATATCATATCAATTCCTTGCTTTTATCTTTTTTTTTTCCTTTACTTTGTTTGCATAAAAAGAGACACCGGGAAAAGAACTCGACATATGCGATTTATGGTGGAGGTTATATAAGATACGGCCCGGCCGAACTTAGCACGCTTTTACTTGTTTATAATTTGGTTTGGTTGTGTTATTATTTACATAAAAATTTAAAGGGGCCTAACACGTAAAGGTTATATAGGCTCTGCATTGTTCATGTTAATTTTTTGTGTTTTTTTTATAAACAGGATTGTATATTTTATTTTTTTATTATATTATATTTTTACAATACAATATTATATTAACACTCTAATTTAGATGGAAAAATGCATATTTATTTCTGCGAGACATTTTAGTGATTTCTTTTATATTATATTTATTTTTAATAAGTAGAAATTTGTTCCATGTGTTAAAAATATGATAAATCGATAAGAGTTGGCTATATTCGCAGCACGGTGGACGTGATTTTTCAATAAGGTATGTATGTGTCGTTAGATAGTGTCCTAATTTGAGTCTATTCTATCAGTTCGTCGTACGAATGTTTGAGTATATTTATATGGGATTTGATTTTCAATTTGGAATAACTTTGTTTGATTATTTGTGACCCAGTGATCGTTCCACAGGTCATATAAATATTTTTAATCTGAGCCTTATAGTCAGCGAACTGAAATTTAAAACTATTGTTGGTTGTTCTTGTAGGAGTGTGTTGTACATTGAGGCGACAGACCTTGCCGATGAAGGACTTCATCGGATCAATCCGGTACGTATAACCAGCTGCCATGGAACTGACTATAGTTGGTGTTTCCTACCTTATAGTCAGCGAACTGAAATTTCAAGTTCACATTTAGTGCATCTTTTCCCAACTTTTTCAATTTCTATTATACCTTAGTCTCATAGTCACCGTTTTCTCCTCATGAAACTGAAACCCACTGGTATCAGTCCATGCGACAACTTTGTTAATGGTCCTTTGTAATATATCCGTTATGGCAGAAATCTTCTTATCAGAACTGTAAATGACAAGATCGTCAGCGTATAGTAAAGCTTTCACATCTTACGTAATGTTATCGAAAATGAAATATATAGCTAAGAATAAAAGTGTTACACTAGGAACAGATTCCCGAGGGACTCCAATTTCAAGGCAATATTATTCTGAGAGGGAGGTTGTGTTATTTAGTATCTAAATCTTAACAAATATTAAAAACGTGCTAAGTTTAGCCGGGTTAATTTTGGGTACCCACCACGGATGAAAATTAAGGTCTCTAGGACCTCCAGAGGTTAAAACTGGGGATCGCTTCATATAAGGGCTATATCCAAATCTGAATGACCTCCATCAATTTAAGTATTTGTGCAAAACTTTAAGCGAAGGACTAACTCAGAATGTCGAGACGATCATGAATATATATACTTGATGGGGTCCTAGATCAATATTTTGAAGTGTTACAAACGAAATGACTAGATAAGTATACCCATATCCTATGGAGTTGGGTATAAAAATTACATAGTTCAAAATATTTAAATCATTAAAAACATAAACTTTTAAATTGAAACAAGTAAGAGCGTGCTAAGTTCGGCCGAGCCGAATCTTATATCCTCTCCACCATGGATCGCATATGTCGAGTTCTTTGCACGGTATTTACTTGCCTAAAAAGAGTTATTCTGTTGTGCTATTGGGGTCTTAGACGCATATTTCGATGTGTTACAAACAGATTGACGAAACTAGTGGAGGGTATACAAATTTACTTATATTGTAGCTCTTTTTGTAGGCCATAAGTTCAAGATCAGTTGTTTTTGTTTTTAAAATAAAAACTATTACTAAAATGTTTAACTTGTTTAAAATTTTTAAATAGCTCTTGTCGAGAAAGTTGTTATACTGCTTATGCGTTGAACTTTCGACGAAATATTTTTCCAGTGAAGTATAGTAGAGTTAAACAAGATCCCAGATCGGTTTATATGGCAGCTATATCAGGTTATGAACCGATTTGAACCATACTTGCCACAGTTGTTGGATATCATAACAAAACACGTCGTGCCAAAATTCATTCAAATCAGGTATGAATTGCGCCCTCTAGAGGCTCAAGAAGTCAAGACCCACGATCGGTTTATATGACAGTTATATCAGTTATGGACCGATTTGAACCATACTTGGCACAGTTGTTGAATATCATAACAAAACACTTCGTGCAAAATTTCATTACAATCGGATAAGAATTGCGCACTCTAGAGGCTGAAGAAGTCAAGACCCAAGATCGGTTTATATGGAAGCTATATCAAAACATGGACCGATATGGCCCATTTACAATACCAACCGACCTACACTAATAAGAAGTATTTGTGCAAAATTTCAAGCGGCTAGCTTTACTCCTTCAGAAGTTAGCGTGCAGACAGACGGACGGACGGACATGGCTAGATCGACATAAAATGTCACGACTATCAAGAATATATATAATTTATGCGGTCTCAGACGAATATTTCGAGTAGTTACAAACAGAATGACGAAATTAGTATCCTATGGAGGAGGGTATAAAAATTGAGTTGAGACAATTAATTCTGGGAGGGATAATTTTCATTACTTTGTTAGAACGATCAAATATCAGATGATTAAACAGATATTCGGGTTCCCTATTTTGCATTTTTTTATAGAAAAAGATAAGGCTTATAATCTTAAGATAGTTTTTGAAAAACATAAAAAACTTGGAGTGGAAACGTGATATGCTATCGTGGCGTGTTATTTTGATATCATTAAAATCAACATTTAGTATGCGACTATCCTCATAAAAATGCTGGCGATATTTGGAGATACTGTACCATTTGCTAGGCAGCCATGTAAAAATCTTTCCAAAGAGGACTCGGCTGTAAAAATGTGGTCCATTACCTTAAACTTAAAAACATGAATCGGACGGCACTCATTGATTTGTAAGAAGTTTGCTACTGTTTCTTAATGGAATGGTCGTGGAAAAATTTGCAGAAACACGGGGTATTGCTGTGTCATGAAGATTCACACTTATATTGTTCAAGAAAGTTATCTTGCGTTTGTAAATAACGACTAATTTGGAGTTTGTACGATACTGAGTATTATTATTTATTGCCCAATTGTAAGTTCGGTGTAGATCATCGTTTATACCAGATAGACAGTTGTGAACACCACTTATTTTAGCCCCGGTATATAGCTGTACATTGTCCGCGTACATATGTGTTTTGAAGTTTATTAGAACTTCTGGAAGATTATTAATGTAAATAGAAAACAGTAGAAGACCAAAAATGGATCCTTGGGGAACACTGATTTCTGATTTACTGGTCAGGATTCGAACCAAGACGCTTCAGCGAAAAAGGCGGACATGATAACCTCTGCGCTACGGTGGCCTCTTGATATAACCTAATATTGCTCCCATGTAAACCGATAACTCGGTTTTTATCCTATTTGGCTGGAATTTTGCACATAGTGTTCTGTTATGACTTCCCCATCCATCGTATGGATGGATGGGTCCAAATAGGTTGAAAGCTTGTTATAGCACCTATGTACCCCGCTCTCCCGATTAGTCTTTTACGGGCCCAAGGAGCTTAAACTTTTGGCTGATTTGCAGAAATTTTATGCGTGAATTATACACGTTCCCTTTAACAGCACTCATTTGCTAGTTTTTTGTGGAATCTACTTAACTTGTATTGTTCTATTTTTGTTGTGTATACCATTGGATGGCGATATAATAACTTCTTCAGTACATTTGTAACACCTCGCAATATTGATCTGCGACTACATAAAGTATATATACTCTTGATTGTCTTGATATTCTGAGTCGACCTAGCCATGCCCGTTTGTCGAAATCCGCCGTCCGCCCATTTGTCGAAATCAAGATAGCGATCGAAGAGGTGAAGTTACCCACTTGATATTTGGCATACATACTTATTATTGATGTAGGTCGATGGGGATTGCAAATGAGCAATCAGATTTGGTTATAGCCTCAATATAAACCGATCCATTAAAATAACTTCATGAGACTCAAGAGGCTGAAATTCTCATCCAATTTGGCTAAAATTTTGGCGTAAAACGGTATTACTTCTTGAGCATCGACAGGAAGCAATTCTTATCCATTTTATTTTGTTTCTGCATATAAAGAGATACGGTACAAAGAACATGACTAATGCCATCCATTGTGTAGGGTAGACAAATAAAAGTAATTTTAAAAAATAACTTTTGTCAAAAAAACAACTTGAAAATTTTTAAATTTTTCTGCAACAATTATTACAAAGAAACAAATTTTTTGAAAGGCACTCTTTGCAAGCCAACATACAGGGTGGCTGATGAATATTGCTACAATGATGAATATTGCTACATTTTTTTTTCGGTGTATGGAATACATTTTTCTTTTATTCATGTTAAATTAAATTATTAAATTAATTATTAAATTATTATTAATTAAATTAATTAATTAATTAATTAAATTAATTATTAAATTATTATTATTAAATAGAAAAAAAGTTATTACATTTTTTTTTGGTAGCGGCTTTCATCAGCCACCCTGTATAACAACAATATTATTCATAGACATAACAAAAACATGTAAAGACGGGCGAAGCCGACCTTTTGATACCCTACACTAAATTGGAAATGCAGGCTAAGTCGTCGAAACTAAAATTTCTTAAATTTGAAATGTAGAATTTCGACCAAAATCCGCACAAATTATAGGAGTCATGTGGAAAACGTTGTGGAACAACTCGTTGAAAATGGGGCGGGGCATACACAAATATGGGAGCTATATCTAAACTCGAAATTTTGAAAGCCATTAAAGAATCTGTTTTGTCTTATTTTGTTAAAATCGGTTAACAAATCACCATTTTGTTGCAATATTACTGCAAATCGGCCGAACACATAGGTATATTTGAGCTGCATCCAAATCTGAATCAATTTTTATACCCTCCTCCATAGGATGGGGGTTATACTAATTTCGGCATTCCGTTTATAACACCTCGAAATATGCGTCTAAGACCCCATAAAGTATACATATTCTTGATCGTCATGACATTTTAAGTCGATCTAGCCAAGACCGTCTGTCCGTCCATCCGTCCGTCGAAAGCACGCTAACTTTCAAAGGAGTATAGGTAGACGCTTGAAATTTTATACAATTATATCTTATTAATGTAGTTCGGTTGGGATTGTAAATGGTCCAAATCGGTCCATGTTTCGATATAGCTGCCATATAAACCAATCTGGGATCTTGACTTCTTGAGCATCTAGAGGGCGCAATTCTCATTCGATTTGGCTGAAATTTGGCATGAAGTGTTCTGTTATGACCAGAACAACTGTGCTACGTACGGTTCAAATCGGTCCATAACCCGATATAGCTGCCATATATACCGATGTTGGATCCTGACTTCTTGAGTCAATAGAGGGCGCAGTTTTCATCCGATTTAGCTGAAATTTTGTATAAAGTTGTTTGTTATGACTTTCAACAACTGTACTAAATATGGTTCATATCGACCTATGACCTAATGCCTTGATATATCTATAATAGCCTAACAATTCTTAGCCTTTATTCCCTGTTTGCTTGAAATGAGATACCGCGCAAATAACTCGTCAAATGCGATCCATGGGGGAGAGTATATAAGATTCGGCCCGTCCGAACTAAGCACGCTCTTACTTGTTTCTAATTTCAATTGGCTTCGTCTCTATGCCAAAAAAATGTTTGTGCCAAATGTAGTTTGCACACAAATTAACATGGATAGCCAGATAATCAGACAGACGGACATAACTAAATCGAAACAGAAAGTGCTTCTATCTCTCTTATTTATGGGTGTTACAAACAAATGCACTAAGTTATTATACCCTGTAACACAGTGGTGGTGTAGGGTATAAAAAACTATTAACTGACCATTTGGTATGATTCTTGTTTGAACCGTTGAGTGGAGAATTTTCCTGTAAGAACAGGACTGCGTACCTAGGAAGAACAGGATTGCGTACCTATGAATAATTGGTGTGGGATAGTCAATGGACTGTCATCAGTATACTCCGATGTCCTAGCGGAATTTCCTGAGTCTCCTCCAGTTTGTGACTATGCAGCCTGGTATCGGGGCCGATACAGACTAATTTATAATTGTGCGCTAAAAGATTGGTGAGATATGGCCTGGTGCAGCACTGGATTTGGTTAAGAAGCAAGATATTATTTCTGATGGAAGGATGGTGACCGGCGACATGCAGTATTCGTACTAAACTCCGGCTGTCTCGCAGACCTCAACAAGTCTGAAGGGGTTGTATCCTACGGATTCAACAAATTGAAACTGAAGGAATTAGGAAGTATCGTCCACACCGCAAGTGTCCAGTGTCCTGAGGAAGAGTGTTTCCAAAACTTTTTCACCTGCCCCTGGATGCGTACGGAAGCTCATCATGACAAGATCTAACGAATCTTGTGAGAATGAACTCCAGGTGGAATCAGAAGACGAGGCTAACACAACAGTGGTGCAAGTTCTGAATCCTGACTATGGTCCGGTTTCTACAGATAAATCTCCACCATTGTAAGACCGCTTAGGCGGCATTAAAAGTCCTCCTGATGGCAGGGGGATTTGACGTGGCTCTTATCCAGGAGCCATGGGTGTGTGGACGAATGGTTCGTGGGCTAAGAATTCCGGGACTTAAACTCAAGGGTACGGGGAATGGGAAACACAGAGCCTGTATTCTTGCAAAGAGTAATCTAAATGTTTTTCTTCTTCCATCCGAATGACCTTAATTACCAGGAACGTACTAGATATGACCTTTGTATCGGAAGATATATGTTGAAGGATATGCGACTGGGATGTGTTGGGTGACCACAGCTTCTCTGATCATCGTTATATTAGTTTCAGCTTTGGAGCAACTAATGCAGAAGTGGTCCCTCGGCTAAACAGAAGAAAGAAAGGCCGTCTGAGATAAATTTCGGCACAAATTCTGTAGGTCTATCCCTTCTAGACCAGAAAAAAAGTGGAAACCCGGAGGGGTCAAGCGGGTCACGAAGGCCCTGAATGACTCGCTTGTGTCAGCTTGTCCCAGTGCTTAGCCAAGGGGCAAACAGCGACCGCCATGCTGGACCCCAGAGTAGGTTGGTCTAAGAAAGGACTGCAGAAAACTCTTCAACAGAGCAAAAGCAAGAAAGAGCACCACACGATTGAGACATCGATAAGGCTGAGCTAAGAAAATATAAGGGCGAGCTTAGAAAGGCTCAGAGCAAATCCTTTTTAGAATTCTGCAGATCCGAGGGGAATACACCTAAGGAAGATTCTGTCCTCGAGACCTATTACCGTGGGGTATATTCAGAGTCAGTCAGAGAATATATGGACGATATCTAGCGAGGAAACACTAGAACTACTCGTTGATACATATTTCCCAATACAACGTGTTGTCAAAAGAGGTTGTCACTGGTATGCATTCGTCGCAGGCTATTAGGGAAATTGTGTTTGAGCCGAAAATGTTTTGGACGATAAGAAGTTTCGACTCCTTTAAGTCGCCAGGCCCTGATGATGTATCATCGGTTGAATTACAAGCTGTGTCTGATAGACTGGTTCCCTGGCTTAGGGAGACATACTCTGCTTGTATCAGAATGTCATATATACCTGTGGAATGGAGGGACACGAAGGTCATTTCCATTCCCAAAGCAGGAAAACCTTACCATACGAAAGCGGAAGATTTTCGCCCCATTAGTCTGTCATCCTTTATGCTGAAGACTCTTGAGAGGTTGATAGAAACATATCTTAGGTCAAATATCTCTGGACATCGCCTGTCGCGGCAGCAACATGCGTTTAGTAAAGGCAAATCCACTGAAACAGCCCTTCACGACCTAGTCGGCTACATAGAGGGTTCTCTCGCTGTCAAGGAATGTACAATGGTGGCATTTTAGACATTAAAGGTGCTTTCAATAATGTAAAACCGACGTCAATCATGAAGAAGTTGGAGTTTCTTGGCGTCAACTCTACCGTATGAAAGTTTATTAATAACCTACTTAATAAAAATGCATTACGGCAGGCTTGAGATCTGTGGATCTAAAAAGATGGGTCAGCAGAGGAACGCCTCAAGGAGGTGTACTGTCTCCTCTACTTTGCAATATATATAGCCATAACAATATGTTATCTCTGAAGAAAAAGTCGTAAATGTGGTCGCGTATGCTGATGACGAGGCAATTGCGGTTAGAGGAAAGTTTCGCAGCATTCTAAAAGATATATTTTGGAAGATCTACGTGCAACAGCGAAGTGGGCTACCGAAAGTGGTCTAGGTATAAATCCGTGTAAGACAGAAATAGTTCTTTTCAGCAGGAGCTACAAGTTGCCTACAGTTGAACCTGTCTCATTAGGTGGAGAGAATATTCCATTTACAGAAAGCGCAAAATACCTGGGTGTTTTGCTTGACAGGAAATTGAGCTGCAAGTCCAATATTTTGGAAAGGGCAAAAAAGACAATTCTTGCCCTATGCACCTGCAAGGGAGCCATTGACAAATTTTGGGGGCTTAGACAGCGTGTCATGCATGTGGTATATCAGAGCTATAATGTTACCTAGTTTTGTAGTCTGGTGGACGGTGCTTCAAAAGTCCACCTACTACTCAATACTAAACCAGATCCAATACGGATCAATACTTAACCGGAGCCCTACTGAGGACGACACCATCTGATGCACTAAATTTAATGCTACATCTTATGCCTCTGGACATTGTGGCCATACAAACTGCAGCGACCACTGCCGTGAGATTAAGGGAGCTTTCTCATTGGTCATGTGGTAGCTACGGACACTGCGTTTTGCTTGATACAATATCCAATGTTCCAGGCAGTATGGATTACACCCTACAAGTCTCTCCAAACCTATTTCTTTAATTAATGTGTTCAATTCGCTGCTGAAATTCTCTGAGACATACAAATTTGTGGTTGTTTTTTCTTAGAGTTATTTTTTTATGCAAGATACGGCCAGGCCGAACTTGGCGCACTTTGCTTATAATATAATCTTATATAAAAATCAATCAAATCAAACCCCTCCCCCTTACCCTAATTTTCAGAAACGCCAGATCTCGAAGATGGGTGGTGCGATTTAAGCAAAATTTTCTGTGCTCTCATATAGTACCCTAAAAATAAAAATTTGGTATCCAAATTTCGGACGGGGTACCTAGGGGGGGCTGCTCCACCCTAAAACCTACCAAACATATATTTAGGCCAATCACGACAATATGGGGCTCAAATGAAAGGTATTTAGAATAAGAGAACGTATCTGGTATCTAATTGTCGGACCAAGTGCTTGGGGGACCACCCCAAGCCCCAAAACACCCCTAAATCGGACATGTTTACCGACCATGGCAATATGGGACTCAAATGAAAGGTATTTGCGAGTAGAATACGAATCTGATATCCAAATGTTGGACCACGTGACTGGGGGTTCACCCCTTCCCCAAAACACCCCCCAAACTGGACTTATTAACTGACCATAGGAATATGGGGCTTAAATAAAAGGTATTTGAATGTAGAAGACTAATCTGATATCAAAATATGGAACCAAGTGTTTGGGCCCGCCTCTCACCAAAAACATCACCCAAAGGGGACAAATTTACGACCATAGCAATATGGGGTCTTTGGGAGTAAAACACGAATCCGATATCAATATTCGGGAAAAGTGTCTATGGGGCCACCCAACCCCCACAACACCACCCAAATAGTAAGTATTTTCTGACTATTGCAATATGAGGCTCAAAAAAGAGGGTTTTTAAAGTGCAACACGAATCCGATATATATTTTCAAGGCCAACTCAATGAGTGGCCGCCCATCCCCCAAAACACCCCCCAAGCCGGTCATGTTTGCTGACTATAGAAATATGGGTCTCAAATTAAAGGTATGTGAGAGTACACCACGTATCTGATATCAACATTAGGGGCCAACTGTCTAGCGGACGTCCCACCACCATAACAACCCCCAATAGGACGTATATGCTCACCGAGACAATTTGGGTCTTAAAGAGAGTGGAACTAAATATTCATAGTTTTTAGAGCCAATACCCCAAACTGGACTTATTTGCTGACTTTTGCAATGAGGAGTTTAAATGAGATTAGAAAACGAATTTGATATCCAATTTTGAGGGCAATAGCAATATGGGGTTCAAATAAATGATATATAGATATATGTGGAGCTTAAATGAAAGGAATTGGGGCGTTGAGCAGGAATTGATACCCATTTTCGGGACCAATTTTCTGGGGGTCTACCCCTTTCCCGAAATACTCCAAAGGGAAAACATTTTTCGACCATGCCAATATGTGGCTCAAATGAAAGGTATTTGAGATTAGAAAACGAATTTGATAACCTATTTTGGGGCCATGTGTTTGGGGGACGCCTCATCCTGTAAACTCCTCTTAAGCCAATGGCAATACATTACATCCAAACTTAAATTCGTAGACCAATAGAGATCATATGGGATTCAGACAAAGGCACTTATTTTATTAAAATGTTAGTCAAGCGATATACTATTTTCGTAGCATGGTATTTCACTAAATGATCTATAATTGTCGAAAATAAATATTCCAATGAAACTTTTGTTCCATATAAAGTAAAAGAAGGCGCAGCGGAGCGGGCCCGGGTCAGAAGGCGCAGGAGCGGGCCCGGGTCACAATTTATAAATTAATTCAATTTTGAAAATTAAAACATATCTCGACAAAAAACATACAGCATTTTTGAATTAGACTGTTGATGAATATGAAATATTTTTAATGAAAAACGAATGGTTGTAGTGGTGGTAGTATTTTTTCTATGTTAAAGTGCCGTTGCATATACGCTGAATTTGATCTAAATTTAGCCAAACGTAACCAACCAGCAGATAAGGTGTTTCCTACTAAACATTTTACAACATTGATTTCACCCTCCTCTGGGTCTTTTTGTGTTTTCAATGGCGTGGAAGTTACAAGTAGGCCCTGTCCAGTCAACGTGTCACAATGGCATACACAAAATATTTATCATCCAATTCCGGGTATCGCACCTTTTGCTACGCTCTAAATTATTAAAATTTATGTCACTGTCACATAGAGCGCACAGTCGACAAGACCATTGGATCCAGAATAAAATATTGTTAATTGAAGTACATTTCTTATATTCTACGTGGAATTTTAAATATGTATACCATAAATAAATTGTTCATTATTAATTTCCACATTAAGTACCAGCGACAGAATCTAAACCAATATTGGAACTGCACCCGGCGGCGGCAGGGAAGAACAGAACAAAAAGAATCAGATACGATGAACAAAAATATATAAATTAAACATCACCTACGCTCCAACCATTCCCCTAACCTAGATTGAACTTGCCTCGCATAAAGTTCAATGATAAATGCGATTTTTTGTTTGGTTTATACGGAAAGTTTATGCTCCAACTTGGCTTCTTCGATATGCTTAAGACACTGCCGTCAGTCCGTGTCAGAAAAAGTCCGTCCGTCTGTTTGCCTTTTGGTCGCAGCGTTTGTCTATCTGTCTTCCAATAAACGCATACCGCTGTTATGGGAACGTGTGTGTGTGTTTGTGTGAGATTGCTGTGTGGCATGGTATCTGTTAAAACACGAAAACGATATTCTCACGTTGTAACATATTTCATAATAAAGTTATAGCCAAAATACGTGATTTTTAAGAAAACTACCAAGAAAATGTGCGACACAATTTCTGCACCATATGGCGAAACATTCATATGGGAACCGTAGATACACACGCGTGTACCCCCTTCAGGACACATCTCGCATAGGAATTTTTGATAGTGCCACCGCATCCATCCGCCAAAAGAGTCAACCTACACAAATGGGGATGATGCGTAAATGTCATAAAATAAATATTCTACATATTAACTCATCTAAGTTTATCCAGAGGATAACACATCAAATGTGACAGTCAGTTTAACCAAGTTAGGTGGCTGCGAAAAACGACAGAAGACAACAAAAACAAGTAAAAGCGTGCTAAGTTCGGCCGGGCCGAATCTTATATACCCTCCACCATGGATCGCATTTGTCAAGTTCTTTTCCCGGCATCTCTTCTTAGGCAAAAAAGGATATAAGAAAAGAGTTACTCTGCTATTAAAACGATATCAAGATATGGTCCGGTTCGGACCACAATTAAGTTATATGTTGGAGGTCTGTGTAAAATTTCAGCCAATTCGTTTAAGAATTGCGCCCATTGGGGCTCACGAAGTAAAATAGAGAGAACGATTTATATGGGATCTGTATCGGGCTATAGACCGATTCAGACCATAATAAACACGTTTGTTGATGGTCATGAGAGGATCCATCGTACAAAATTTCAGGCATATCGGATAATAATTGCGACCTCTAGGGGTTAAGAAGTCAAGATCCCAGATCGGTTTATATGGCAGCTATATCAGGTTATGAACCGATTTGAACCTTATTTGACCCAGTTGTTGAAAGTAAAAATAAAATACGTCATGCAAAATTTCAGCCAAATCGGATAGGAATTGCGCCCTCTAGAAGCTCAAGAAATCAAATCCCCAGATCTGTTTATATGACAGCTATATCAGTTTATGAACCGATTTGAACCATACTTGGCACAGTTGTTGGGTATCATAACAAAACACGTCGTGCAAAATTCCATTCCAATCGGATAAGAATTGCGCACTCTAGAGGCTCAAGAAGTCAAGACCCAAGATCGGTTTATATGGTAGCTATATCAGGTTATGGACCTATTTGAACCATACTTGGCACTGTTGTTGGATATAATAAGAAAACACGTCGTGCAAAATTTCATTCCAATCGGATAAGAATTGCGCACTCTAGAGGCACAAGAAGTCAAGACCCAAGATCGGTTTATATGGCAGCTATATTAGGTTATGGACCGATTTGAACCATACTTGGCACTATTGTTGGATATCATAACAAAACACGTTGTGCAAAATTTCATTCTGATCGGATAAGAATTGCGCACGCTAGAGGCTCAAGAAGTCAAGACCAAAGATCGGTTTATATGGCAGTTATATCAGGTTATGGACCGATTTGAACCATACTTGGCACAGTTGTTGGATATCATAGCAAAACACGTCGTGCAAAATTTCGTTCCAATCGGATAAGAATTGCGCACTCTACAGGCTCAAGAAGTCAAGACCCAAGATCGGTTTATATGGCAGCTATATCAAAACATGGACCGATATGGCCCATTTACAATACCAACCGACCTACACTAATAAGAAGTATTTGTGCAAAATTTCAAGCGGCTAGCTTTACTCCTTCGGAAGTTAGCGTGCTTTCGACAGACAGACGGACGGACGGACGGACGGACAGACGGACAGACGGACGGACATGGCTAGATCGACATAAAATTTCACGACGATCAAGAATATATATACTTTATGGGGTCTCAGACGAATATTTCGAGTAGTTACAAACAGAATGACGAAATTAGTATACCCCCCATTTATGGTGGAGGGTATAAAAACTGCAAATATTTCACCCGCCAGCAAAATGATGATGTACTTGGTTGTTAAATAATACCTTCAGGAGTAGTTTTTTGCAATCATGTCAAATTAATAGCCTAATAACAATTGACAAAACTCTGGGGCACTTGGATTTGATGACTACTTGGAGATATGTCGTTAATGTTTGTAGGAATTCAAGCCAATAGGAATTCAATAGATGGCTCGATGTCTTCACCAACTGAATTTAAAACGAATTTTGTCATTGCTTATAATTATAATTGAGTGCAAGAAACAAATCTCCCTAGACACATCTTAATGCCTGCACTGGCCTAAGATATTCATGGCTCATTTGTCAGCCGCTGCTGGGTTGGTTATGCGTTAGCTGAATATGGATAAACCATTAACCCCTAACAGTGGCCATTTGACAAAACAACATATCTCGAAAATAAAAATTTTAGAGGAAAGCAAAAACGTACATATAAATGAGCATACAAAACTTTTTCTGCATCAATTTAAGCCAAATTGAAGAGCTTATAACATAAAGTATTCTTTGAAGCTTTTTGTGCCAGGTTTTAAAATTCCAGCTCTAATCGTTAAAAAGTAGGAATAATAATATATCGGGGTTTTCAATAAGAGCGCTACAAAAGTTTTAGTTATCGTTGAACGGTAGCGATTCCCATTCATAGTTATGTGCCGGTATTGATCATCACGGATGAAGTGCGGCCCAATGACACCGCCGGCCCATCAACCGCACCAAACTGTAATTTATTCTGGAAACTATGATGACTTGGAATGTGTGTGGGTTGCTGTCTGACCAATAACTCATATGTTGCTTATTGACGAAGCCATTCAACCAGAAATGAGCCTCATCGCTGAAGATGATTTTGCGCTCACATTGTTGAGGCCACTGATTATTCATTTTGACTCGTTGTTGGCTCGTATATCTTTCCATAATGAAATGGCAAACCTCACTAAAGAGCAATGTCAAAAGAGCGTTTGCTGTCCCTATCTGCTTACTTTTGTTGCGCCTCCTGTTGAAAGCCCCTTTCTTTATGTTTATTGTTTTGTTAAATTTATATTAAGCAAGAGAAATGAAATTAGTGCATTCTATGTTGAATTATGTTTTTTTTATGAAGCTGTAATTCAATAAAAAAGTTCAAATATATCGAAATATTATGTATTGTTAAAAGCACTCTTTAAAAAATATTAGAGGTTCGCAATAAAATAAGTTGTATTGTCAAAAAGACTTTTTTGAATCTCTTGAAAAACGGGCAACTAGTTTGAATTATGGTCTTATTTCTTGACTCAAATTTGGATATTGGTTAGGAAGAATTATAAATAAGTTTCAAGTAAGAGTAAACAAGTTAAAAGGCGTTAAGTTCAGCCGGACCGAACTTTGGATACCCACCACCTCGGCTATATATGTAAACCACCTTTCAACCACCTTTCCCATACCAGTTATATCGAAATATGTTCCGATTTGGACCAAATACTAATAATTACAAGTCATTGTTCAATTGTGTATAACAAAATATAGGTATTTTCAGTAGCTATATCTAAAAATTAACCGATCTGAACCATATACGACACAGATGTCGAAAGGCCTAACATAAGTCACTGTGTCAAATTTCAGTGAAATCGGATTATAAATGCGCCTTTTATGGGCCCAAAACATTAAATCGAGAGATCGGTCCATATGGCAGCTATATTCAAATCTGGACCAATTTGTGTGAAATTGAAGAAGGTTGTCGAAGAGCCTAACGGAACTCACTGTTCCAAATTGTGGCGACATCGGACAATAAATGCGCCTTTTATGGCCCCAAAACCTAAAACCGAGATATCGGTCTATACAGCAGCTATATCCAAATCTGGACCGATCAGTACCATATTTCAGATGTATGTCAAGGGGCATAACTTAACTCACTGTCCCAAATTTCGGCGACATCGGGCAATAAATGCGCCTTTCATGGGCCCAAAACCTTAAATCGAGAGTTCGGTCTATATGGCAGCTATATCCAAATCTGAACCGATCTGAGCCAAATCGACGATGGATGTCGAAGGGCTAACACAACTCACAGTCCTTAATTTCAGCAAAATCGGATAATAAATGAGGATTTTAAGGGCCTAAGACCCTAAATCGGAGGATAGGTCTATATGGCAGCTATATCCAAATCATGACCGATCTGAGCCAAATTGACGAAGGATGTTTAAGGGCCTAACACAACTCACTGTCCCAAATTTCAGCTAAATCGGATAATAAATGTGGCTTTAATGGGCCTAAGACCCTAAATCGGAGGATCGTTCTATATGGCAGCTATATCCAAATCTGGACTGATCTGAGCCAAATTGACGAAGGATGTCGAAGGGCTAACACAACTCACTGTCCTTAATTTCAGCAAACTCGGATAATAAACGTGGCTTTTAAGGGCCTAAGATCCTAAATCGGAGGATCGGTCTATATGGCAGCTATATCCAAATCTTGACCGATCTGAGCCAAATTGACGAAGGATGTTGAAGGGCCTAACACAACTCACTGTCTTAAATTTCAACAAAATCGGATAACAAATGTGGCTTTTATGGGCCTAAGACCCTAAATCGGCCGATCGATCTGTATGGGGGCTATATCAAGATGTAGTCCGATAAAGCCCATCATCGAACTTAACCTGCTTATGGACAAAAAAGAACCTGTGCAAAACTTCAGCTCAATATCTCTATTTTGAAAGACTGTAGCGTGATTTTAACAGACTGACGGACGACATGTCTAGATCGTCTAAGATGTTTATGCTGATAAAGAATATATATACCTTATTGGGCGGAAATGGATATTTCGATGTGTTGCAAACGGAATGACAAAATGAATAAACCCCTATCCTTTGGTGGTGGGTATAATAAGCAATCCAACACTGAATGTATCCTTGAAGATACATTGCGCCTATAGAAGGCGCAATTTCCATCTGATGAGACTAACATTTTGTACAATGATTTCACTCATGACTTCCAATTGACGCTATTAATCTCGGTTTTATTTGTATTGTGCGTTGATATTGCTTCTATATAAACCGATCTCCTGATTTTTACTTCTCATTTTCGTTTGAAATATAGGTGGTGGGAAATTAACGATGGTATCGATATTTATTATTAAAACTATCAAAAATATCGAATGTTGCGATTATTGATATGTTGCCAGCTCTAATAAGTGGACGAGAGCTGGGACCTGAGAACCTATCCCGTGACAGGTTTGGGACCTGTCCCATTACCCGTATCGATTTCACTTTTTGAGCCCCAAAAAGCCGCAAATTTCGCACGTAGTGTTTTTCCATGACTTCCAAAAACTATGCCAAGAACGTTCCAAATCGCACTTTAACCTGATAAAGCTTCCATATAAACCGATCTCTCGACTATACTTGATCGGTTTCTAGAAGCTTCATTATTGCCTGGTTTGGCAGAAATCTGGTAGGTAGAGTACATTTATGACCTTTGCCGAATTTAGCACGGTTTTACTAATTAATTCTTATTTCTAGCATAGTGTGCTAAAACTCTAGTTAATTCCAATTGTCTAGTTAATTCAAAATCAACTTTCGAATAACTTGGCAGTAGAAATCTAAATTTTGCCACACTTAGGCTATGCACTATTTTTATACCCTCCAATTCAAAGACACCCATAAAGTATCAATATTCTTGATCGTCATGACATTTTAAGTCGATCTAGCCATACCCGTCCGTCTGTCGAAAGCATGCTAACTTTCGAAGGAGTAAATCTAGGCGCTTGAAATTTAGCACACATACTTTTTATTAGTGTAGATGGCTTGGGATTGTAAATGGGCCAAATCGGTGCATGTTTTGATATAGCTGCCATATAAACCGATCTTGGGTCTTGATTTCTTGAACCTCTAGAGGGCGCAATTCTCATCCCATTTAGCTGAAATTTTGTGCAACAGCTTCTCCCGTGACCTTCAACATACGTGTCCAATATGGTCTCAATCGATCTATAGCTTGGTACAGCTCCCATCTAAACCGATCTCCCGATTTTTCTTCTTGTTCTTCTTGAGGCCCTAATCCGCATGGACTGAAATATAACACAATGACTTCTACAATGTTCATCATTCAATTGTTTGCCTAAAGCATTGTTTACCTAAAACGAGGTACCGCGAACTCGCGATACCGAGAACTCGACAAATGCGGTCCATGGTGGAGGGCATATAAGATTCATCCCGGCCAAATTAGCACGTTCTTACTTGTTGTTTACTTATTACGCCGGGAAGTAAATATAGTCTTTTTTAAGAGGAGGGGATAACTTTAAAATAATTAAATTATTGCTGTCATACTAGTGCAAAAATATGTTTTTATACCCTCCACCATAAGATGGGGATATACTAATTTCGTCATTCTGATTGTAACTACTCGAAATATTCGTCTGAGACCCCATAAAGTATATATATTCTTGATCGTCGTGAATTTTTATGTCGATCTAGCCATGTCCGTCCGTCTGTCCGTCCGTCCGTCCGTCTGTCTGTCGAAAGCACGCTAACTTCCGAAGGAGTAAAGCTAGCCGCTTGAAATTTTGCACAAATACTTCCTATTAGTGTAGGTCGGTTGGTATTGTAAATGGGCCATAGCGGTCCATGTTTTGATATAGCTTCCATATAAACCGATCTTGAGTCTTGACTTCTTGAGCCTCTAGAGTGCGCAATTCTTATCCGATCAGAATGAAATTTTGCACGACGTGTTTTGTTATGATATCCAACAACTGTGCCAGGTATGGTTCAAATCGGTCCATAACCTGATATAGCTGTCATATAGACCGATCTTGGGTCTTGACTTCTTGAGCCTCTAGAGGGCGCAATTCTTATCCAATTTGAATGAATTTTGGCACGTAGTATTTTGTTATGATATCCAACAACTGTGCCAAATATGGTTCACATCGGTTCATAACCTGGTATAGCTGTCATATAAACAGATCTGGGGACTTGACTTCTTGAGCTTTTAGAGGGCGCAATTCCTATCCGATTTGGCTGAAATTTCGCAAGACGTTTTTTTTATTGCTACTTTCAACAACTATGTCAAATAAAGTACACGTCGGTTCACAACCTGATTTAGCTGCCATATAAACCGATCTGGGATCTTGACTTCTTGAGCCTCTAGAGATCGCAATTATTATCCGATTTGCCGACGAATTCTCTCATGACCATTAACATACGCGTTTATTATGGTCTGAATCGGTCTATAGCCCGATACAGCTCCCATAAAAATCGATCTCTCTATTTTACTTCTTGAGCCCACAAAGAGCGCAATTTTTATTCGAATTGGCTGACATTTTACACAGGTCTCCAACATAAATATAATTTAATTGTGGTCCAAACCGGCCATATCTTAATATCGCTCTAATAGCAGAGCAAATCTTTTCTTATATTCTTTTTTTGCCTAAGAAGAGATGCCGGGAAAAGAACTCGACAAATGCGATCCATGGTGGAGGGTATATAAGATTCGGCCCGGCCGAACTTAGCACGCTTTTACTTGTTTTTTTTTTTTTATTTTGCCATTTATATCATTCAACGTTCTTGTGTTTAATTGATAAAGTTTATCATGCATTTCAGATTTGCAGTTTTTAATCAATTTTATGAAAAACTTTATCTTCATTTGCTTAAAACTTATTTTGAATCAAATATTTCATTGCACAAGAGAGATGTGTGTGTTCTATATTCTAACAATGCTTTTGTGTATTCAGCACAAAAGTATTTAAGAGTTGTTAAAACTCTAACAAACCGTTTATTTCAAAATTTAAATAATGTCTGGGTTTAATATTTTATACTCGTAGTATATGCCCATAAAAATGCACATGCATTCATATTTCCATTTTAAAGGAAATCTAAACACAATTATTAACAATTTATTAAAAGTTTACTTGTCTTTGAGAAAACAAAAAACACTATTGGAAAACTCTTGCTTAACTACGAGTAAATGTTAGAAAATAAGGCTATGCATTTTACTCCCTATGCTATTTATTTTACGCCCAGTATGGGTTGCCAAAGACTGGGGACTGATTCCTACTTCTTATTTTTTTATACCAAACACCAATGGATAAGAATACATTTCGTATTTCAATTTCAAGATTTTTGCGTTAATTTAACAGTATTAAGAATGATTTCAAGCCAAAGAAGTAAAACTTCAAACGAACGACGATATCGCTAAATTTAAGTCTCTATTTACAACGTATACACCGAGTAATGAAGTCACCATTAAGTGGAGCGGACGTGTTTTCATTTCATTCCTCAAAAAATATCTACATCGCGGTAACTACAACTCAAAAATTTTAAAACCATTCAGGAGTAGACTCACACAACCACAACCAGTCTTCAGACTTACGAATCGCAGTCGAATCGAGAGATGAGGTCATCGGGATGATGGCAGTAGTAAGCGAGGGCTTTGCTAAGCACACAAGAAGATCGAGAAAGCAATCCGGGGCACGACGGAGGAAACTAAGCTGTATGCATCGGCAGCGCAATAGGGCGAAAGTGCAGGATGCTGGAAGGGATAGAACTAATATTTCAACCATTCTACGGAAGCTGGAAATAGAATCAAATCTCCCGAAGAGTAAAACGCCGAAAAAGGAGTTCCGTGCTTTTAAGTACTCTGGGAAGACCAAGCTAGCTCTCCCTCAATGGAGGCTCTAGATCGTATCCTACGAAGGGAGATGAAATTGGAATAGGATTGAAGAAAGCGCCCAAGGCTTGAGTCTTCAGGAGGACTGTGACTTCCCAAAGGACGCCACAGCCATCGCGGAAAGAAAAGATGATCGCTGAAAAAGGATCATGTGTGGAACTCTGAAGAGATTCCACCCATACAAATTGTGAGCTGCGAGTATAGAGGGGACATATTGATGCAGCGCTTTGCGCCAGCAAAATGTATTAACACCGTCTTCAAGCACTTTGGAAGGAGGAAGTAACTTTTCTTGTGGTTGGCCTTTACCAAGTCTGCGTGACAGGGTTGGCTAAGACTGAAGGCATGGCGTTTTACGGAAAGACTAGAGTAGCAAAGACCCTGGTATTAAGATTTCAGACAGTACAGTGACAGGAGACTCAGTACTGCAGACGAAAAAGTGGCCTACGATGGAAATATCATCGACTTTCTCATATTCGGAGAACTAGGATAGGCAAAGATCCTAATATTGAAACATTAGGTAGTGCAGAGATAGGATACAGCCAACAGAAATGCAACCAATACAGAAATGAAGAATGGAGACTACTGTGAGGAACACTTGGGCAAGATACTTTATTGTCCCAGCATATGAGACATTGACGACAATGGCAACATGATTGCGACTGCAATTGTAGGATCTTTCTAAGATAGTTGTCTTCTTCTAGAAACGAAATCAGCCCAAGAAACCCCCAGGATAGCCGGAGCGATTCGAAACATTGGAAAAGAGGTCAGCAGACTTTATAAAAAGGAATGTCGTTAAAAACTGTCAGTTTATTGAGATGTGTATTAAACACGGCTGAAGGAATACAATAGTTGAAAAAGTTTCTCTCAAAAATTAATGTCCAATGAAATGTTAAAAGGCGAGATGGCAGTGGCATCAGAGACAAAGGATGGGCATGTTAAGGCTTTTGATGAGGACGCACGGGGACAATAGAATCCTTGAATAATGATTGAAGGCTTATTATTACAAAATTTATAGTAAGGGAAGTATCCAACCAATTTAGTCTCCCCAACCCGATAGAATATTTCCGCGCTGTTACAGAAGGAGGCCGACTATCTGGTTCCCCATCAGGCCACTGTAATCCCAGCTTGCCTTGAACTTGCATATACTCCGAAAGCCTGGCAGAAGGCAAGGGTATTATTTATACACAAGCCCTGCAAGTCAAATTGTGGACACCAAAGGCCTGCAGATCTGTTAACCTTACGTCCTTTCTGCTCAAGACAATGGAACGTATTGTGGATACCATGATAAAGAGTAGGACATCCAGCGAAAACTCAAATACAAACAACATTCCCATGTCAAAGGAAGATTGGTGGACACCGCCCTGCACGTGGATGTGCATAAAAAACAATAGGAACGATGCCAAGAGGCACACATTGGCGGTATGTCTGACTGTATAACGGATCTTCAGGGGACGACCCGGACTATCACGGAATACGTGAGAACTGGAGTCTTTAAATAGTAAGGTTGATCGAAGGGTAATCATTACAGAATTTATGATAAAGGAAGTCTCGAGAAGCTTCCAATTATTTAAGTCACACGGACCCGATGGAATATTTCCGTTGTTACTACAGAGGGAGGCGGACTATTTATACCCAAACCCGGCAAGGCAGTTAAAGCAGCATCATGTTTTGATATAGCTGCCATATAAACCGATCTTGGGTCTTGACTTCTTGAGCCTCTAGAGTGCGCAATTCTTATCCGATTGGAATGAAATTTTGCATGACGTGTTTTGCTATGATATCCAAGAACTGTGCCAAGTATGGTTCAAATCCGATTTGAATGAGTTTTTGCACGAAGTATTTCGTTATGATATTCAACAACTGTGCCAAGTATGGTTCAAATCGGTTCATAACCTGATATAGCTGTCATATAAACAGATCTGGGGATTTGATTTCTTGAGCTTCTAGAGGGCGCAATTCCTATCCGATTTGGCTGAAATTTTGCATGACGTATTTTATTTTTACTTTCAACAACTGTGTCAAATAAGGTTCAAATCGGTTCAAAACCTGATATAGCTGTCATATAAACCGATCTGGGATCTTGACTTCTTGACCCCTAGAGGTCGCAATTATTATCCGATATGCCTGAAATTTTGTACGATGGATCCTCTCATGACCATCAACAAACGTGTTTATTATGGTCTGAATCGGTCTATAGCCCGATACAGCTCCCATATAAATCGTTCTCTCTATTTTACTTCGTGAGCCCCAATGGGCGCAATTCTTATACGAATTGGCTGAAATTTTACACAGGTCTCCAACATATAATTTAATTGTGGTCCGTACCGGACCATATCTTGATATCGTTTTAATAGCAGAGCAACTCTTTTCTTATATCCTTTTTTGCTTAAGAAGAGATGCCGGGAAAAGAACTCGACAAATGCGATCCATGGTGGAGGGTATATAAGATTCGGCCCGGCCGAACTTAGCACGCTTTTACTTGTTCAATGTTAATTATTAGTTTTTAAAGCGCACAACAAGCCGATCACTGGCTTAGGTGTATATTGATAGTCGCTTGGGGCGGATCAATATCTGCCCCATCAGAAAATTAGACACTTTTGTACTCTCTTCTACAGGTAGAAGGTATACTAACTTCGTCACTCGTAGCGACAGACCAAAGCCTCTGGAGGAATCGTTGGGAATCCGTTTTTAGATTAGTGTTAGTCGGTTGAAATTATCAACGGGTCAAATAGAAACATGTTTTTATATAGCTCGCATGTAAAACGATTTTCCTTTAGATTTCTTCAGCCTCTAGAAGACGCTACCTATATCCGATTTGGCTGATATTTTGCAGAATGTGAATTGTTATGACTTTCAACAACGTGCCAAGTATGATCCAAATCGGGCCATCATCTGATATAGCTCGCAAATAAACCCATCTTCATATTTTACTTTTTGAGCGTCTATACCACGCAATTGCTATCCAATTTGGCTGAAATTTGATGTGTTATTTTGTTAAGACTTCCAACATCCATGCGAAGTACTATCCATTCGTTTTTCACATGATGTTTTGTTTTGACTTCAAACAGCCATGACATGCAAGGTTCACAATTTGATGTAGTCCGTGTGTTAATCAAAAACAAGTAAAAGCCAAGTTCGGCCGTACCGAATCTATTATACCTTCCACCATTGATCGCATTTGTCAAGTTCTTTAAATAACTTTTTCAAATATATATGGCTATATTAAGTTATTGAGCGATATGACCGTACTTGCCATGGATCTTAGGATCTTCCAGTGGCCCAGAGTGTGAAATTGGGAGATCGGTTTATATGGTAGCTATATCAGGTTATCAACCGATTTAGACCATACTTGACACAGTTCTTGGAAGTAATACCAAAATGACATAAATCGAATAAGAATTACACCCTCCAGAAGCTCAAGACCCAAGATCGGTTTATATCGCAACTATATCAAAACATGGACCTATTTGACCCATTTAAAATCCCAACCGACGGGCTCTGATAGGGAGCTTTGCTCCTTCGGAAGTTAGCGTGCTTTCGACGGACAGACGGACGGACATGGCTATATCGACATAAAATGTCACGACGATCAAAAATATATATACTTTATGGGGTCTCAGACGAATATTTCGAGTAGTTACAAACAGAATGACGAAATTAGTATACCCCCCCATCCTATGGTAGAGGGTATAAAAATAAAAACCTTTTTAACAAGTTCAAACTGGGAAATTGGGGAAATCAAATCTTTAATGTTAGTACAACCAATTCTGATTTCCTGATTTAGTATATTTAGTATTATAAGTGTTTTTCATCCGGTTTCAATGAAGTTTGGAATGTTGAGTTGTAGCATTCCCTTCGAAATCTGTACCTAACGAGGTCAATAAAACTCCACCATTCGTTGAGGCCAATATATAGACATATCTCGCAATTTATCCTAAACGACACAGAAATTGTATATTTTTATCAGGTCTCGCTGAAGTTTGGAATGCTGTATTAGTCCATTCTATACCTGTTTTAAGTATTGAACACGAAGTTCTACTTGTAGAAATTTCCCGCACAAAGACTGATTATATGATTTCATTGTACGTTTATTATAATATGTTTCATGTATCCTTCACATACGTAATCAAAAAATTTTGAACCTCAACTATAGCTAAAAGGAACTTAAAAAAAGAACATGATCGCTGCGAGTTCAATAGCTTCATAACAGCTGCTAAATTTGTTTTAAAAAGTATTGGTTCACCCATAACTTCCCACAAGTAAAATAAAAACTAACGAGCATTGAAACTGAAAGATTAAGATCGCTATTTCCGTACTCTTCGGAACATCCAATTGGGGATTATTGGACACATCTAAGTTACGCAACACACTTTCTTCCGCCCTTCTCTCACCATCGCTCAGCTGTTTTGAAGGAATCAGATTTAATATGAAACATTGCAATAATAAAGAGTGATTTTTTAGCTACTATCTTTCTGACAACACTGGTTTAAACAGCTCACGCACGTTTCGTGTTTTGTTTCATTGTCAAATTATAGACAAAACTGAAGATTTGTCTATAATTTAACCACGAATCGTTTTCCAAATGAACAACGCTTGCAAATTATTATATTTTGTTATCAAAATGCGTGCTCTATTAAGAAAATTCATCGCGCGCTTCTTCCATTTTACGACGAAGCTAATCTTTGGCTTAATGGGTACGTAAATAAGCTGAATTATCGATTTTGGAGTGAAGATCAGCCAGAAGCATTGCTAGAGCTACTAATGCATCCAGAAATAGTCACAGTTTGGTTCGGTACTTCTTCAAAGATGATGCGAATCGTAACATAACTGTGAATGGTGAGCGCTACCATGAGATAATATCCAACTTTTTTTTGCCCAAAATGCAAGAGCTTGACTTGCATGACATGTAGTTTCAACAACACGGTGCCACATGCCACACAGCACGCGTAACAATCGACTTATGAAGAGGCGAGTTCGGTGAACATTTTATTTCACGTGCGGGACCGGTCAATTGGCCGCATAGATCGTGCGATTGAACGCCTTTAGACCATTTTGTGGGGCTATGTTAAAGCTCATGTCTATACAGACAAGCCCACTTCAATTGACGCATTGGAAGAAAACATTGAAGCATTTATTCGTGAGATACCGGCGGAAATATTAGAAAGAGTATCCCAAAATTGGACTAAGCGGATGGACCATTTGAGGCGCAGTCACGGTCAATATTTGCATGAAATAATCTTCAAACTTTAAATTATATGGACCGTACTATCGTTTTAAATAAAGATTTCATTCATTTGTATGCGAAAGAAAAAGACGGTGAAAATTTGTGCAAATTTGCACAAACTTTTGAGTACACGAACACACTTTCTTTTTTTACCTGAAGTCCATGTATTCAAACGGTTGAAAATGTTTTCAAATTGAGTTAGCTGTCTAATTGCAAAAATTTGGCATTAATAAAGTTGACAATTTTTTTTTATTACAACACGTTTTTCCTCAATTCTGTGCGTTAGTAAATAGCTGTCACACTTGCAAGTTTATATGGATTAACCATTTGCAGTAATGTGAATATTGTCAGCACATTTATGAACAAATATTTAATGACTTATCGACATAGTAGTTCGTTGAGAATTTCAGAATACAAAATATTTGGGAATTCGCTTCAGATTAATAAATAGGTATTCGTATATTGTTTTCGAAAAAAAATTTGTTGCTACCAACTATCAATAGTTGCTCCGCTGGCTTATACATTGTTTTTATACCCTCCACCATAGAATGGGGGGTAAACTAATTTCGTCATTCTGATTGTAACTACTCGAAATATTCGTCTGAGACCCCATAAAGTATATATAGTCTTGATCGTCGTGAAATTTTATGTCGATCTAGCCATGTCCGTCCGTCCGTCCGTCTGTCTGTCGAAAGCACGCTAACTTCCGAAGGAGTAAAGCTAGCCGCTTGAAATTTTGCACAAATACTTCTTATTAGTGTAGGTCGGTTGGTATTGTAAATGGGCCATATCGGTCCATGTTTCGATATAGCTGCCATATAAACCGATCTTGGGTCTTGACTTCTTGAGCCTCTAGAGTTCGCAATTCTTATCCGATTGGAATGAAATTTTGCACGACTTGTTTTGTTATGATATCCAACAACTGTGCCAAGTATGGTTCAAATCGGTTCATAACCTGATATAGCTGTCGTATAAACAGATCTGGAGACTTGACTTATTGAGCTTCTAGAGGGCGCAATTCCTATCCGATTTGGCTGAAATTTTGCATGACTTATTTTATTCTTACTTTCAACAACTATGTCAAATAAGGTACAAGTCGGTTCATAACCTGATATAGCTGTCATATAAACCGATCTGGGATCTTGACTTCTTGAGCCTCTAGAGGTCGCAATTATTATCCGATTTGCCTGAAATTTTGTACGACGGATCCTCTCATGACCATTAACATACGTGTTTACTATGGTCTGAATCGGTCTATAGCCCGATACAGCTCCCATATAAATCGATCTCTCTATTTTACTTCTTGTGCCCACAAAGGGCCCAATTTTTATTCGAATTGGCTGACATTTTACACAGGTCTCCAACATATAATTTAATTGTGGTCCAAACCGGACCATATCTTGATATCGCTCTAATAGCAGAGCAAATCTTTTCTTATATCATTTTTTTGCCTAAAAAGAGATGCCGGGAAAAAAACTCGACAAATGCGATCCATGCTGGTGGGTATATAAGATTTGGCCCGGCCGAACTTAGCACGCTTTTACTTGTTAACTTTATGGTTTTAGTTACAAAAATTGGTTACTAAAATAGTTTGCACCGTGTTTAAGTGGAAAGATCTGTTAATCTATGGGGTAAATTGTTGTTTCACGTAAATATACGTATTTTCAAACATCTTTAAACATATGATTTTTTTTTTTCTAAAATTCAATTTTGTTTTTTTTTAACATTTCGATTTATGTATACCCTATTGTCTTGGAAAGTCGAAAATTCCCTAAAACAACTAGCAGTAAACCTAACAAGTCAACTTGTGTCATTTTCAAAAGAAGCCATTCACTTGCAGACATTCGTTTACACAATTATTTATGTTCGACGAGCACAAGATGGAGGCAAGAAACATAAATTCGTTCTATTCGAGGGTTCCCGACCACATCCTTTTAGTTATGGCAAATATATGGCTTTCAAACATTCCGTCGAACATTACAAATAGTTTGGATTGCTATGCAAAGACTATAACTCCGTCCTGTTTCTTGCTACTACTCCCATATTTTGGCTATTGCCTACATTGTGCATTGGCACTCACCACCCAACATAGCCTACTGGGATGACTTATTAGCATCCAGAGCGTATTCATTCCAACCATTCTTAGTACATACATATGTGAATGAACGTAACGTGCTCATCATATGGCTGTGTTTATTAGAGTCGGTAATAAAATTATGATTTGATTCAAACTGCAATGATAAACCTGTCATGATAACAAAAATTCACCCCTATCCGAGTACTTAATTTTTTTTTTAAATATTAAAAAAAAGTACAACTAACAAGCAGAGTTGTCGAGCTTGGTTAATGTGGTAATTGTGTGTAACGCACGGCCCTTGAAACCAAAACCAAAGACGAAACGCGTCCCATAGTGGGTGGTGTGTGTTGCTATCTTCGGCTTTTCTTTTCCATTTGCATCTCCGATCATTGAGCTCGACTCGAAAGAGAAACAAACAAACATTTTTAAAAAAATTAAAAACAAAAATTCGTTTTTAAACATTTTAAAAAATAATTCGTATTATTTACTAAGCCAATGTGCTTTAAAAACAAAACAAAAATAATTTCCTTCATTCTTTATGATTATTTAGCGAAGAAAAATGACTTTGACTTAAAACCGCACCCGCTTTCAAAAAAGTTGACTTATCGCCATTAAGTTTTTAAATGCCACCACCGAAGGATGTGGTTATATAAATTTTGTCATTCCGTTTGCAACACATCGAAATATCCATATCCGAGCCTATAAAGTATATAAAAAGGGTAATTTTTTAAAGGCTAAAGACTTGTCATGCAAGGCAAGCTCTTTCATTTTGCACAAAAAAAAAAGCTCGATATCATCTTACAGTAGCACTCACTATTCACAATTAAGGTACGATGTGCATCATCTTTGAAGAAGTACGGTCCAATGATGGCACCAGGCCATTAACTGCACCAAACTGTGACTTTTTCTAGATGCATTGGTAGCTATTGAAATGCTTCTGGCTGATCTTCCAAAATCGCTCCAAAATCGACAATTTTGCTTATTTTCGCACCCATTTTGTCAAAATAGAATAAACGCGGGATGAATTTTCTTAATAGAGCACTCATTTTGATAATAAAATGCAATAATTTCCAAGCGTTATTCGTTTGTAAGACGATTCATTGTTAAATTACATACCAAACTGAAGATGTTTGACAGTGAAACAATACGCTAAACGTGCGTGAGCTGTTTAAACCAGTGTTGCCAAAAAGATAATATCCAAAAATCACCATTTATAGTCTTGATTTCCGTAAAAATTTAAGACGATCTGTCCGACCGTCCGTCAGTCTGTTGAAATCACTCCACAGTCTATAAAAATAGAGATATTGAGCTGAAAATTTTCACAGATTCTTTTTTTTTTTGTCCATTGGCATGTTAATTTCGAAAATGAACTATATCAGACTATTTCTTGATATAGTCCCATTATAGACCAATCTACCGATTAAAGGTCGCAGGCCCATTAAAGTCACATTTATTATCCGATTTAACTAAAATTTGGGACAGTAAATTGTGTTAGACCTCTCGTTGTTTAATACGGCCCAGATCGGTTCAGATTTGGATAGGCGCATTTATTGTTCGATTTCGTCGAAACTTTGCATAACGAGTTGTGTTAGGCTTCTCACGTCCCTGTACAACAGAGCCCAGATCAGCCAAGATTTAAATATATATAGCTGCTATATGTACCGATCTGCCGATTTAATGTTTTAGGCCTATAAAAGGTGAATTTGTTAACCGATTTTGCCGAAATTATACACAATGAATTGCGTTAGACCACTCAACAGCTGCAATAAAAACTGATTTGGATATAGCTGCCATATGTACCCATCTCCCGTTTTAGGTTCCTGGGTCAATAAAAGCATGTTTATTACTCAATTTCGCTGAAATTTGACAGTTGGTTGTGTTAGACTCTTCGATATTCGTATTCAATATGGCTTAGATCGGTTTATTTTTGCATATAGCTGTCATTCACATATACCGATTTAAGTTAAAAAGCCCATAAGAGGTAAATTTTTTAGCCGATTAATTTGTTCAAATAAGACAATAAGTTCTGTTCGACCATTTTGTTCGACGATTTCAATGAAATTTTCACAGCGAGTTCTGGTATCCCTCTAAACCTTTTTGTTGAATATCGTCCAGATCGGACCATATTTGGAAAGAGCTGCCATATAGACCGATCTCACGATATGAAGTATTGAGCTCGTAAAAGGAGCATTTTTCATCCGATTTTGATGAAATTTGAAACAGTGAGTTTTGATATTCAACTAAAAGGATTAGAAGGGTACCAAAACGCACTGTTTCATATTTCATCAAAATCGGATGAAAAATGCTCCTTTTATGAGCACAATACTTCATATCGGGAGATCGGTCTATATGGCAGCTCTTTCCAAATATGGTCCGATTTGGACGATTTTTAACAAAAAGGTTTAGAGGGATACCAGAACTTGCTGCGAAAATTTCATTGAAATCGGATGAAAAATGCTCCTTTTATAGGCTCATTACACTATAGTGGGAGATCGGTCTATATGGCAGCTATATCCAAATATGGTCAGATTTGGACCACATTTGACAGGAATTGGTAGGGGTCTACCAGAATACACTGTGTCAAATCTTATCGAATTCGGGTAAAAAAGGATCTTTTATGTCCTCAATATCATATATCGAAAGATCGGGCGGACGGCCTAAGGGCAACTTTATCCAAATATAATCCGATCTGAACCACACTTCATAGAAATTGGTGCCAGAACTCACTGTGCCAAATTTCGTTAAATTCGGATGAAAAATGACTAATTAATTACTCAAGACTTAAAGTCTCGAGATCGGTCCATAAAGCGGCTATATATAACTAAAGTCCGATTTTATGAGATCAGAAAATCAGGTTTATATACAAAGAATACGAAATCATAAAAATTGTTTGGAAAATATTTTTATACCCAAGATATCTGCAAAAATATAAATACGCAGTTTTTGGATGTAAATGGGTAAATACCTGGGTATTTACCGGGTAAATACCTTTTGGGTATTTACCCATCGCCCATTCCTATACACAATGAATCTCAAAACTCAGCGAAGTCATTAAGTTTATAAATATATTGTTGCGTGGGCATTGTTTAGATGCCGAAAAATGCATATACTTTTTTTTAAACAGCGATTGCCTTTAGTTTCACTGCGGCCATTAGCAACTTCTATGAAAAAGTGGCTTCAAACGAAAGTGACTTAAAGAACATTTTGTACAGGAATTTCCTTCATTGACACCTCATACAATTGTCGTGTTTGTAAAGTGTATAACGACGAAATTACTTTTATATTAAAATAATTTGTAATGGATACCAACTTCAGCATTTCGTCTATAATATCTTGAGGTATTGATTTAAAGAAGAGATGTGGTTGAAAGTTATACTTCTGTCAAGCAATTTCACCACACTGTCATTATTGATGAAAACTAAATATTCCATTTTTATACCCTCCACCATACCATTTTTATACCCTCCACCATAGGATGGGGGTTTGTTTGTAACTAATCCAAATATGCGTCTGAGAGCCCATAAAGTATATATATTCTTGATCGTCGTGACATTTTATTTCGATCTAGCCATGTCCGTCCGTCCGTCTGTCTGTCGAAAGCACGCTAACTTCCGAAGCAGTAAAGCTAGCCGCTTGAAACATTGCACAAATACTTCTTATTAGTGTAGGTCTGTTGGATTTGTAAATGGGCCATATCGGTCCATGTTTTGATATAGCTGCCACATAAACCGATCTTGGGTATTGACTTCTTGACCCTCTAGAATGCGCAATTCTTATCCGATTGGGATGAAATTTAACACGACGTGACTTGTTATGATATCCAATAAGTGGGTCAAGTATGGTGTAAATCGGTCCTGATATAGCTGCCATATAAACCGATCTTGGGTCTTGACTTCTTGAGACTCTAGAGTGCGCAATTCTTATCCGATTGGAATGAAATTTTGCAAGACGTATTTTATTCTTACTTTCAACAACTGTTTCAAATATGGTTCAAATCGGTTTATAACCTGATATAGCTGCCATATAAACCGATCTGCGATCTTGACTTTTTGACTTCTTGAGCCTCTAGAGGTCGCAATTATTATCCGATTTGCCTGAAATTTTGTGCGACGGATTCTCTCATGACCATCAACATACATTTTTAGTATGGTCTGAATCGGTCTATAGCCTGATATAGCTCCCATATAAATCTATCTCTCTATTTTACTTCTCGAGCCCCCAAAGGGTGCAATTCTTATTCGAATTGGCTGACATTTTACACAGGTCTCCAACATATAATTTAATTGTGGTCCAAACCGGACCATATCTTGATATCGTTTTAATAGCAGAGCAAATCTTTTCTTATATCCTTTTTATACCCTCCACCATAAGATGGGGGATATACTAATTTCGTCATTCTGTTTGTAACTACTCGAAATATTCGTCTGAGACCCTATAAAGTATATATATTCTTAATCGTCGCGACATTTTATGTCGATCTAGCCATGTCCGTCCGTCTGTCCGTCCGTCCGTCCGTCTGTCTGTCGAAAGCACGCTTACTTCCGAAGAAGTAAAGCTAGCCGCTTGAAATTGTGCACAAATACTTCCTATTAGTGTAGGTCGGTTGGTATTGTAAATGGGCCATATCGGTCCATGTTTCGATATAGCTGCCATATAAACCGATCTTGAGTCTTGACTTCTTGAGCCTCTAGAGAGCGCAATTCTTATGCGATTAGAATGAAATTTTGCACGAAGTGTTTTGTTATGATATCCAACACCTGTGCCAAGTGTGGTGGTGTGATATAGCTGTCATGTAAACAGATCTGGGGACTTGGCTTCTTGAGCTTCTAGAGGGCGCAATTCCTATCCGATTTGGTTGAACATTTTCGTGAAGTATTTTATTCTTATTTTCAACAACTGTGTCAAAGAAGGTTCAAATCGGTTCATAACCTGATATAGCTGCCATATAAACCGATCTGGGATCTTGACTTTTTGACTTCTTGAGCCTCTAGAGGTCGCAATTATTATCCGATTTGCCTGAAATTTTGTACGACGGATCCTCTCATGACCATCAACATACGTGTTTAATATGATCTGAATCGGTCTATAGCCCGATACAGCTCCCATATAAATCGATATCTCTATTTTACTTCTTCAGCTCCCAAAGGGCGCAATTCTTATTCGAATTGGCTGACATTTTACACTGATCTCCAACATATAATTTAATTGTGGTACTAACCGCACCATATCTTGATATCGCTCTAAAAACAGAGCAAATCTTTTCTTATATCCTTTTTTTGCCCAAGAAGAGATGCCGGGAAAAGAACTCGACAAATGCGATCCATAGTGGAGGGTATATAAGATTCGGCCCGGCCGAACTTAGCGCGCTTTTACTTGTTTTGCCTAAGAAGAGATGCCGTGAAAAGAACTCGACAAATGCGATCCATGGTGGAGGGTATATAAGATTCGGCCTGGCCGAACTTAGCACGCTTTTACTTACTTTAACTATGATAGTACACGTTGAGAAAAATAATACATAATCACATGAGGGATATTTTTGACAAGTAAGCTATTTCTGTTGAAAAAACTGGACTTTGCTTACGATGAAAGTACATGCTTTATTGCGATAAATTCTTGCACGAATTTTAGACAAATACAAAGTGATTTTTTAACTTGACAATACCTTCTATTACATGATATATAAAACATGTTTTCGGGGTTTCAACTAGTTTTTCTTTATTTATAAATAATTTAGCGTAATGGGTACGTATTAGGGCTGGCAAAATATGGATGGATACTATCGCAAAGTTTATATTTTTTGCAAAACTTAAAAAAATAGCAATCCGACTGAATGTATCCATTAAAAGACATTGTCCCTATAGAGGGCGCAATTTTCATCCGATTAGTACAACATTTTGTACAATTATTTCTCTCATTACTTCCAACTGACCAAGCTTAATGGTTTTTTTTTTTGTCTGTACATTGATATTGCTTTTACATAAATCGATCTCCTGATTTTTACTTCTCATTTTCGTTTGAAATATAGGTGATAGGAAATAAATGATAGTATCGATACTATCGATTTTTGTAATTAAAACTATCGGAAATATCGAGTGTTCTGATTATCGATAGTTTACCAGCTCTAGTATATATATGAATATTATTTTTAATTTTAAAATAGATTGGATGTAATGAAAAGGATGCCATGTTTAATTTATTGTTGTAGAAAAATAAAAACTAAATTTTTTATCAAATATAAGCAGATCTCAGTTTATAATTAAAACTCTTTCAGAATTAATTTGGATTTATTTCGGGGTAATGATACCCAATTATATTAAAACCCTTCCATTTTCTCACAGCTCCATTAAGGTTTTTGTATTATAATTCGTTATGCTATAATACAACAAACCATTATTTTTGGGAGTTGACGCACATTGATATACCTACCTTCTGTACAGATATTTATTTATCTCGTTAATATTACCAAACAATGTTTATGCCTAAGAAATTCTTGTTGTGTTTTCTTCTACCTGGCAATTATTTGTCTGTTACTATACTGGTGTTTTTTGCTGTACCATCCGAACCATCCGAACTCGACCGAGCTGCTCAATATATTGACTGCTCCTTGGTCAGTAAAACATGTAAAAATGCGTTAAGTTCGGCCGAGCCGAACTTTAGATACTCACCACCTCGGGTAAATATGTAAACCACCTTTTGTCATAATCCTGTGAAAATGCAAAAATTATGCCCCCATAGCAGCTTTATCCAAATTCCCAAATTCGACACGGACTAATAAGAACAAGTCATTGTTCAATTTTGTAGAATAACATATTGGTCTTTGTGGTAGCCATATCGATTTGAACCATAAACGACACGTAGTCGAAAAGTCACTTTGTCAAATTGCAGCGAAATCGGATTATTAATGTGCGTTTTATGGGCCCAAGCTTTTAAATCGAGAGATCGAGAGAACCGATCTGCGCCAAATTAAAGACGGATGTCGAAGGGTCTAAAACAACTCAACTCGAAGGGCCTAAAACAACCATTATTGGGCTAAAAGCTTTATATTGAGAGATCATTCTATGTGGCAGCTATATCCAAATCTGGACTGATCTGAGCCAAATTAAAGAATAATGTTGAAGGGGCTAACACTACTTACTGTCCCAAATTTCGGCGAATTAGGACAATAAAGGCTCCTTTTATGGGCCCAAGACCTTAAATCCGAGATCGGTCTATATGGCAGCTATATCCATATCTGGACCGACCTTTGCCATATTCCAAGAAGATGCCAAGGGGCCTAACTTAACTCACTGCCCAAAATTTCGGCGACATAAATGGTGTGCCGCAGTACGACACCTCTTTGCAGAGAAGTTTCTACATGGCATAATATCTCACAAATGTTGCCAGCATTAGCCCGTACTTAGCCCCGAAAAAATATCAACATTGTGCTCTTCTCTCAAATTTCTTTAATTTGAGCCCCAATTGCCATTGGTTTAGTGGGAGTTTATAGGTTGGCACGACCGCCAAACATTTGGCCTCAAACTTGGATATCAAATTCGTTTTCTACTATCAAATTAATTTTCAACTATCAAACACCTATTATTTATCGCCATAGTAGGCAACCATGACCGGTTTGAAGGGAGTTTAGAGGGCGACCCTGAAGTAATATCAGCATCATGCTAAAGCACGATTTTGTTTGAGTATAATAATGTCAACCATTTTGAAGGAGGCAATAAGTTATTCAGGGCAATGAGTTTTCGTCCAGATTCACACCAATTAATTTTTTGGTATTGGTTATCTACATTCAAAATCATTTGTCAAAGCAACCACTTGGGATACTACATTCTTAAAGATCCGCAGGTCCTCCTGTGTCCAATTTGAAGGTAAAAAGTGTACTCTAAGACCTTTTATTTCTGTCCTATTCTATCCTGATCGGTCTTCATATATCATTTCATACTATTCATATATTATTCTTAATTCCTTTTTTTGGGTAGGATAGGGGGAGGGGGATTGCTACCTGACACATCCTTTCTTTTGAGTACAATATATTCTCAGGCATCCTACATGACAGTTTGGCGTTGCATTTATTGGGCGGAGAGGGTCGGTCCCCCGAGGCTAATAACCAAACGACAATTTATTTGAGTTTTTTATTGTCATGATCTACAGTCCTGCGGAAGGGTAGAACGTAACCCAAATACTTCAATACTTATACCAACATTAGATTCGAAATATACTGTCATAGACCTTCCTTTTAATTGTCCTATTGAAGGGTATTTAGTAGGTGGGCCGATCCCAGACTCTGACCTTATTGTGCATGCCAGATTCGTAGTCAAGTCCCAAAGACATTTCATTCGATACCCATTTTGTGACGGTGGACATTTATGCCTGTTTTTTTTTATTGGGGAGGACCCCTAGACACTTTGAATCAAATTCTTATAACAGATGTGTACTCAGTTTCCAAATATCTTTCGTTTGATACCCATATTGTCTCAATCTTTAAACATGTCCTGTTGAGGGGTTTTGGGGGGTGGGAGGCGCCTCAGACACCAAGGAATACATTTTTATATCAGCATTGGACTCTACCTTTAAATAGCTTTCATTTGGTATCCATATTTCCCAATCGGTAAAATTGTCTTACTGAGGGGTTTTGGGTGATGGGGAAGGCCCTCAGACATCAAAAAAATATTTTTTTGTCTCAGATTTGTACTATACTTTTAAATACCTTTTATTTGATACCCATATTACTCAAAGCGGTTAAAGTGTCCTGTTGGGTGGTGTTTTGGGGATGGAAGGCCCCCCGACACTTAGGGCAACATTCAGTGCCAAGTTCGTACTCTACTGTCAAATACCTTTCATTTTATACCCGTATTGCCAAAGCGGTATTTCGATATCATAATATGATATCGAAATAAGCACGTTTGGTATCACTCTATCACTTTACACACGGATATAGCTGTATTTTTATTTATTTATTTAAAAATGTTTTATTTATAAATGTTATTGGGCGAATATTCACCAACAACGCTCAACAAAATGTTAATTTTTAACGCAGCCCACCTCATTGTAACACATACATATACCGGAAAAATGCACAGAGGAATATTTCCATGCACATGGATATGTGCACGCCTGCATCTCAGATTATGGCTATGTATGGATTCTGCCTGAGATTATTTCAGCTTAGAGTTCGAATAAAATAAAACTTCAACATTGAACTGTTTAAAATCATTATTTTTGGTCTTAAGGTAGCAGACTTACATCTGTCTGAGAGCTTTTGTGTTTGGCTTAGTATCCTAATACCTACCGTAGTTTTACATGTTCACCACTTGTATTAGGGTAGGTTTGCATAGGCGCAAGTTTGACAAGATATAGAAATTGTAACAAATGGCTTGTGTGTTATACATTTCGTCAGGGTCGGAGCAGAATAAATTAATATCAGGGAAGTTCCCTGTCATTTGAAATTACATAATTTGTATACTTTATACCACTGTTGTGGTACAAGGTCTGTCAGTCTGTCCATGTAACTATGTGCACAAAATACAGATCGCAATTTTCATCCGATCGTCTTCATGCACAGTCACACACAGAAAACAGATTTGTTGCCTCAACCAACATAATCTGGTTGTTGGTAGTTTGTGTTATGCTTCGTAGTTGGAGTTCTTGCTTGTTATACCCTCCACCATAAGATGGGGGGTATACCAATTTCGTCCTTCTGATTGAAACTACTCGAAATATTCGTCTGAGACTCTATAAAGTATATATATTCTTGATCGTCGTGAAATTTTATGTCGATCTAGCCATGTCCGTCCGTCTGTCCGTCCGTCCATCCGTCTGTCTGTCGAAAGCACGCTAACTTCCGAAGGAGTAAAGGTAGCCGCTTGAAATTTTGCACAAATACTTCTTATTAGTGTAGGTCGGTTGGTATTGTAAATGGGCCATATCGATCCATTTTTTGATAAAGCTGCCATATAAACCGATCTTAGGTCTTGACTTCTTGAGCCTCTAGAGTGCGCAATTCTTATCCGATTAGAATGAAATTTTGCACGGCGTGTTTCGTTATTACATCCAACAATTGTGCCAAGTATGGTTCAAATCGGTCCATAACCTGATATAGCTGCCATATAAACCGATCTTGGGTCTTGACTTCTTGAGCCTCTAGAGTGCGCTATTCTTATCCGATTGGAATGAAATTTTTCACGACGTGTTTTGTTGTGATATCCAACAACTGTGCGAAGTATGGTTCAAATCGGTTCATAACCTTATATAGCTATCATATAAACCGATCTTGGGTCTTGACTTCTTGAGCCTCTAGAGGGCGCAATTCTTATCCAATTTGAATGAATATTGGCACGTAGTATTTTGTTATGATATCCAACAACTGTGCCGAATATGGTTCAAATCGGTTCATAACCTAATATAGCTGTCATATAAACAGATCTGGTGACTTGACTTCTTGAGCTTCTAAAGGGCGCAATTCCTATCTGGTTTGGCTGAAATTTCGCAAGACGTTTTTTATTGTTACTTTCAACAACTATGTCAAATAAAGTACAAGTCGGTTCATAACCTGATTTAGCTGCCATATAAACCGATCTGGGATCTTGACTTCTTGAGCCTCTAGAGGTCGCAATTATTATCCGATTTGCCTGAAAATTTGTACGACGGATTCTCTCATGACCATTAAGATACGTGTTTATTATGGTCTGAATCGGTCCATATATAAATCGATCTCTCTATTTTACTTCGTGAGCCCACAAAGAGCGCAATTCTCACTCGAATTGATGACATTTTACACAGGTCTCCAACATAAATATAATTTAATTGTAGTCCAAACCGGACCATATCTTAATATCGCTCTAATAGCAGAGCAAATCTTTTCTTATATCCTTTTTTTTTTGCCTAAGAAGAGATGCCGGGAAAAGAACTCGACAAATGCGATCCATGGTGGAGGGTATATAAGATTCGGCCCGGCCGAACTTAGCACGCTTTTACTTGTTTTTTCGTTATTTTCTTGCTGCTCAGATTTTCGGGATTTTCCCTCGACTTATTGCAAATGCTAATTTTGCCCCTGAACATTCCGCTAAAGAACAGGGGCAAATTTCTCACATATCAATGAGTGCAGTCCGATTCAAGTTTAACTCAATGATAAGGGGCCTCCTTTTTATAGCCGAGTCCGAACAGCGTGCCGCAGTGCGACACCGAGAAGAGAGAAGATTTACTTGGGATAGTACCTCACAAATGTTGCCAGCACTAGGAGGGGAAAACTACCGCTAAAAATTTTTTCTGATGGTCTCGCCAGGATTCGAACCCAGGCGTTCAGCGTCATAGGCGGACATGCTAACCTCTGCGCTACGGTGGCCTCCATTGCGACTAATTATGCTTTAAAATTAATTTTATTAGTTTTTATGGAGTTTAGGGAAAGTGTTACAAAAATGGTTTTCATGAATTGTAACTTGTTTGTTTACTCATAAATAGCAGCATAATTTTCGTATTGTTTGCCCTTATCTATTGGGTTGCCCAAAAAGTAGTTACGGATTTTTCATATAGTCGGCGTTGACAAATTTTTTCACAGCTTGTGACTTTGTAATTGCATTCTTTCTTCTGTCAGTTATCAGCTGTTACTTTTAGCTTGTTTAGAAAAAAACTGTCAAAAAAGTTTATTTGATTAAAGTTCATTATAAGCTTTATTAAAAATGCATTTACTTTCTTTTAAAAAATCGGCAACTACTTTTTGGGCAACCCAATAATATCTTACTTTTGCATTAAACGGAGTAGATCTGTTGTTGTGGACATTTGTCCACACTGAAATCTTATTATATTGTTTCGAAAAGGCTCAATGTAAAATCAGCTGCACGTTTTTGCAATATCTTAGTATATATACAACTTAAGCTACAGTGCCAAGCGGTCTCTACTTATAATTGGCTATGCAGACGTATGTTTTCAATAAAATAATTGATGATAATTAACGCTATGAAATAAGTGAAAATGTACGAATACGAGTAATATTGGAGGAAAAATGGAAAAATTCAGCCGAGATTTAAAGATTTTCGAAGATTAATAAACCTAAGTTCAAATGTAGACCTAGATTTAAGTGCACCAGACAGTTCCAAAAATGTTGGAGGCAAGAAAAAGTGTTAGTATCATTTTCTGCTCGCCACCAGTTTCAAAAATAGTTAAAGAACCTATGATAAAAGCATATGATGGCAATATAGGCAAGTCTCTATAAATCTTATGTAGAAGAAAAGAAAAACATCTAATGTTGTATCGTTGTTGAACTCGAGGTACATATTTCCGCAAAAATTAAAGCATATTGAAGCTGGTGTCAAAAATTCCCACAACGAAGCACTTAGTCTTTATATTGATTGATATAACACTCTATCTATCTCTCTCTACTTCAGTTATTACAATTCACGTTGGTGTTCTAAGCTCTTAGGTGCAGGCTGTTGGTGAGTGCCAGTCAGTGCGGCGCTCCGGCCGCCAGGTGTCTGTTTCAGGAGTTGAAATACTGTGTCCGGTCGTTTTGGCATTCCGTAGATTTCTTCGGAATCCGGGCGGATCGGGATTAGAAGGCTCTTGAAAAGGTTACTTCTGGTATTTGGTTAACTTCTAGCCGTGGGCCAATTCAGGGCTCGAATCTGGCGTCGGCGTGTGCCTCGGGCAGCACCACTGCTCTGACTGGGCACTGTAAAGACAAGAGCAGAGTTAGGAAAGAACCGAACGGGTCGCGTGAAGAACCGAACGAATTGCGTTAAGAATCGAACAAGTCGTGTAGGGAAGCGAACGGCTACCCGATCGGACATGTTTACCGATTGGGACTATATGGGTATCAAACGAAAGGTATTTAAGACTAGAGTACGAACTTGGTATACAAAAAAAAAAAAAATAAAAATTTATTCCTTCGTATCTGAGGCGCCTCCTCATCCCCAAAACCTCCCAGCAGAGCATAATTCCAATTGGGACAGTATGGACATCAAATGAAAGGTGTTTTGAAGTTAAACACACATTGGGATAAACAAAGGAGGACGGATCTTTAAAAATGTGGTAAGCCAAGTGGTAGCTTTAAAATATGATTTTGAGTGCAGATAACCAATACAAAACAAGTAAAAAGGCGTTAAGTTCGGCCGGGCCGAACTTTGGATACCCACCACCTCGGGTATCTATGTAACCACCTTTCATCAAAATCCGGTGATAATTTCATACCTTATGTCCCATAGCAGTTATATCGAAATATGAACCGATTTGTACCAAATTCTAATAACTAAAAGTCATTGTTAGATTTTGTATAAAATATTGGTCTTTTTAGTAGCTATATCTAAACATAAACCGATCTGAACCATGGATGTCGAAAAGCCTAACATAAGTCAATGTGTCAAATTTCAGTTAAATCGGATTATAAATGCGCCTTTTATGTGGCCAAGATTTTAAATCGAGATATTGGTCTATATGGCAGCTATTTTATGGCCCCAATACCTTAAACAGAGAGATCGGTCTATATGGCAGCTATATCCAAATCTGGACCGATCTGTGCCGTAACGCAGAACTCATTCAACTCACTGTTCCAAATTTCGGCAACATCGGACAATAAATGCGCCTTATGCGCCTAAGACCCTAAATCGGAGGATCGGTCTATATGACAGCTATACCCAAATTTAAACAGATCTGAGTTAAATTGACGAAGGATGTCGAACAGCCTAATACAACTCACTGTCCCACATTTCAGCAATATCGGATAAAACATGT
The DNA here is from genome assembly GCF_963082655.1 of Stomoxys calcitrans. Lineage (NCBI taxonomy): Eukaryota > Metazoa > Arthropoda > Insecta > Diptera > Muscidae > Stomoxys > Stomoxys calcitrans. Next base: position 140,738,723 of record NC_081553.1, on the reverse strand, counting down.
GGTTTTTATGGGCCTAAAACCCGAAATCGGAGGATCGGTCTATATGGCATCTATATCCAAATCTGGACCGATCTGGGCCAAATTGACGAAGGACCTTACATAACTCGCTGTCCCGGATTTCAGTAAAATCGGATAATAAATGTGGCTTTTATGGGTCTAACATCCTAAATCGGAGGATCAGTTTATATGACAACTACATCCAAATTTAGACCAATCTGAGCCAATTTAACGAAGGATGTCGAAGGGCCAAACACAACTCACTGTCCCGAATTTCAGCAAAATCGGATAATAAATGTGGCTTTTATGGTACTAAGACCCTAAATCGGTGGATCTGTCTATATGGGGCCAATATCAAGATATAGTCCGATATAGCTCATCTTCGAACTTAACCAGCTTATGAACTAAAAAAAATCTGTGCAAAATTTCAGTTTAATATCTCTATTTTTGAAGACTGTATCGTGATTCCAACAGACAGACGGACGGACATGGACTAGATCGTCTTAGATTTTTACGCTGATCAAGTATATATATACTTTATAGGGGAAATGGATATTTCGATGTGTTGTCGATGCAAACGGAATGACAAAATGAATATACCCCCATCCTTCGGTGGTGGGTATAAAAAATTGATTAGTGTGGATCTGGACGAGATCCGTTGCCATGAATATCTTTAAAATTCAATAGTTGACATTATGGGGCTCAAACAAAATCGTGATCTAGCACGATGCTGATATTATTTTAAGGACAGCCCCCTAAAAGGGGCTCAAATCTGATATCTGTTGTATGGCCAAGTGTTTGAGGAACGTCTAACCTCATAAACTCCCGCTTAACCAGATATATATACCGACTATGGGAATATGTTACTCAAATGTGGCTTTTGGGAGTAGAATATGTATTTGATATCCACTTTCGGGGCAAAGAGTTGGGCAACTCCAATCCACCAACAGAACCGAGAGAATGAAGAAGATCCTATATTAAAACTTTAATGGGCGGATCCTCCACTTACCCTATTTTCGAAAACACCAGATCTTGGATATGAATGGGACGATTTAAGCGATTTTTTTATTATTAGATTATTATATTTCACAATTTTTGTTGGTTTCTCTTTCGAGGCGAGTTCAATGATCGGAGATTTTCTTTGCAAATGCAAAAGGAAAACCAGAGATCGCAACACACCAACCACTATGGGACGCGTTTCGTCTTGGGTTAGAAGTCTTTTCAACCATTCCATATATAATAGGACTTATTATGTATATAATTGGATCCATTTTGAAGGAAATCGGTTCAGATTTAAATATGGCTCCCAAAATGTGGCCAAAATTTAATCTAGTTTGTCTATTTTTTCTCTGTACACCTCTACCCTAGTACATCAAAAACGGTTCGATGTCGCCCAATTTGCACTTATAGGGTAAATGTGAGGTATTACATAGTCGTCACCGCCTGTCTCTTTCTTGTCTTACATTTTAATTTAAACTTTAAAATTTTTCTTTAATCCACTCTTATGTACAGAAGTAAAGAAAAATTTACAGAGTAAAGCTAAATACGAAAAAATCAGTTTGTAAAAACTGTCTATTTACTTAATGAAATACATTAGAAAGAATATGAATCATGGCTAGTTTTTATGCCCAAACGAATGTTAATGAAATGGTACCACAATTAGCCTAACTAGAAATTGCAATGGTTCAAATACAGTTTGTAATCAGTATAAATTTAAATTTTAAAATGAATCGTATATCAATTTACATTCACAAAGATGTAATTACTAATTAAATTGTAATATCTGTATCTTCTTCTAATATATAAAAATCAATTTGTGTTTGTTTGTATGTTTGGGTGTTCCTTATAGACACAGAAACGGCTGAAACGATCTTCTTGAAATTTTCACATATGGTGCACAATGACCCCGTGGTGAAAATAGGGTACTACATTTTTTGATATCTGAAGGGCGGACGGACTCTCCCCCTTACCCTAATTTTCAGAAACGACAGATCTCGGAGATGGGTGGTGCGATTTAAGCGAAATTTTGTGTGCTCTCATATAGCACCCTAAAATTAAAAATTTGGTATCCATATTTCGGATGGGGTACCTAGGGGGGATGCCCCACTCTAAAACCTACCAAACATAGATTTACACCAATCACAACAATATGGGACTCAAATTAAAGGTATTTAGCATAAGAAAACGTATCTGATATCCAATTGTCGGACCAAGTGCTAGGAGGACCACCCCAAGCCCCAAAACACCCCTAAATCGGACATATTTACCGACCATGGCAATATGGGACTCAAATGGAAGGTATTTGCGAGTAGAATACGAATCTGATATCCAAATGTGGGGTAACGTTTCTGGGGGTCCACTCCTCTCCCAAAAACACCCCCAAAGCAGGACTTTTTTCCTGACCATGGGAATATGGGGCTTAAATAAAAGGTATTTGAATGTAGAATACGAATCTGGTATCCGAATATGGGAGCAAGTGTTTGGGGGCCGCTTCACACCAACAAAATCCCCCAAAGGGGACAAATTTACGACCATAGCAATATGGGGCTCAAATGAAAGGTCTTCGGGAGTAAAGCACGAATTTGATATCAATAATTGGTAAAAGTGACTATGGGGCCACCCCACACCCACAACACCACCCAAATAGTAAGTATTTTGTGACTATTGGTTTTTAAAGTGGAACGCGAATCCGATTTATATTTTCAAAGTCAACTCACTGAGTGACCCCATCCCCCAAAACCCCCTTTAGCCGGCCATGTTTGCTGACTATGGAAATATGGGGCTCAAATCAAAGGTGTAAGGGAGTAGACCATGTATCTGATATCAATATTAGGGTCCAATTTTCTAGGGAACGTCCCACCACCATAACAACCCCCAATAGGACGTATTTGCTCACCAAAACAATTTGGGTCTTAAAGAGAGTGGAACTAAATATTCATAGTTTTTAAGGCCAATACCCCAAACCGAACATATTTGCTGACTTTTGCAATAAGGAGTTTAAATGAGATTAGAAAACAAATTTGATATCCAATTTTGAGGGCAACAACAATTTGGGGTTCAAATAAATGAAAATAAAATGTTGTGGATATATTTTCCGGGCTTAGTGTTTGGGGAACCACTCCAATCCCCAAAACACCCCTAAATCGGGCATATTTACCGATCATGTCAATGTGGAGCTTATATGAAAGGTATTGGGGGGTAGAGCAAGAATTGATACCCATTTTCGGGACCAATTTTCTGGGGGTCTACCCTTTCCCAAAATACCCCACAAACAGCAATTTTTTACTGGCCATCGCAATATGGGGCTCAAATAAAGGTATTTGGGAGTAGAATACGAATTTGATATCCAAATGTAGGACCATGTATTTAGGGCATCACCCCTTTCCCAAAACATACCCAACGAAAAAGCATTTTTCGACCATGCCAGTATGTGGCTCAAATGAAAGGTATTTCAGATTAGAAAACGAATTTGATAACCTATTTTGGGGCCCTGTGTTTGGAGGACGCCTCATCCTGTAAACTCCTCCTAAGGCAATGGCAATATGGGGTTTAAATAAATGGCATTTGAGAGAAGAGCACGATGCTGATATTTTTTCAGGGCCAAGTATCTGGGGGACCACCTCTCCCTCGAAAACCACGAAATCAGACATCATGAGAATATCGGGTTGAAATGAAGTATTTTAAGAATGGAGTACACCTTACATCCAAACTTAAATTCGTAGACCAGTAAAGATCATATGGGGTTCATATAAAGGCACTTATATTGTTAAACTGTTAGTCAAGTTAGCATGGTATTTCACTAAAAGCTCTTTAATTGTCGAAAATAAATATTCCAATGAAACTTTTGTTCCATATGAAGTAAAAGAAGCCGCAGCGGAGCGGGCCTGGGTCAGCTAGTAAAAATAGTAATATCAAATACACATTCATTCGATAAACTTCGCGCTTGATATACCCATATGCTTCTTTAACATTCGCAGGTT